>NC_041061.1:14464388-14716888 GCF_900634775.1 Gouania willdenowi | reverse complement strand
TTCAGCCTACCACTAATTTGAATTTTCATGGACTTTTCTGTCTTTGGGAACAGACGAGGAACACAGTTGCTCCATTGTGCAGCAGCACCAATAAAGATCAACCCACAGGTACGCACAGCAATGTTGGGCATCTGGCAACCCCGGGGCCCACATGCAGACCTTGGTCTAGTTTTGTGCGGCCCCAAATACAAATACACAGTATGAGCAAAAAAACACAGAAAAGGACATATATACAGTAAATATAAAGAAAAACACAAAAAGTACTACAAAAATGCAGAAAATTACCTAAAAATATGTACAAGATGGATGAAAAGTAAACGAATTGGCAACAAAATGACACCCAAAAAAGAAAAGCACAAAAAAAGCACAGCAAAAATACACAAAATGACCTAAAAATGAATATAAGATGGACGAAAAGTCAACAAATTGGCAACAAAAGTACACAAAATGACACCCAGGAAAGAAAAACACAGAACAAGTACAGTCAAAATGCACAAAATGACCTAAAAAAATATACAAGATGGACAAAAAGTCAACACATTGGCAACAAAAGTACACAAAATAATGCCCAAAAATGAAAAACACAGAAAAAGTACCACAAAAACACACAAAATGGCCTAAAAATGTATAAAAGATGGAAGGAAAGTAAACAAATTGGCAACAAAAGTACACAAAATGAACCCCAAAAACAAGATGGACGGGAAGTAAACAAATTGGCAACAGAAGTACACAAAATGATACCCAAAAAAGAAAAACACAGAAAAAGTACAATGAAAATACACAAAATGTCCTAAAAATGTACACTGGTTGGAAGGAAAGTAAACAAATTGGCAACATAAGTACAAAAAATAAGTATCACAAAATGGTCTTAAAATGTGTACAAGATGGAAGAAAAGTAAACAAATTGGCAACAAAAGTACAAAAAAAGACACCCAAAAAAAAAAAAAAACTCTAAAAGGACAACAAAAATACACAAAATGACCTAAAAATAAAATATATACAAGATGGACAAAAAGTAAACAAATTGGCAACAAAATGACACCCCCCCCCCCCAAAAAAAAACACACACATAAAAGCCTTTTTTTTGTTTATTCTAAATGCTGATGTGAATGTTTTTAGTGTGGCCCTCGGACGAGACAATCACATTTTTGTGGCCCCCACTAAAAACTTGCCAATGTCTGTTATATGTTGTCTAATCTAAAGGCTCTAATCCAACGCAGTGAGATAACGGGCAAAAATTGAGTGCAAAATCAAAATAAATAATAGACATTAGGAATATAAATGTATATGTAACCAAGGAAACAGTGTTAGTAGCCTAACGCGTAGCGATCATGTAATCTTGATTCACATATTTAACGTTAAATTGGGTGAACGCCTAATCACTTTGAAATTTGCCCTCCACCTTGTGATGTCATTCAAAAAGGATTTCCTTGGGGTGTCCTCCTTCAGAATGAGGTCATCGTGGTGGTTCCTCGTCATCAGCCCATGAGTAAAAACACACCTCTGGCACAGTGAGAGGTACAACTGGTGGGAGGAGAAGGAGGAGGAGGAGGAGGAGGAGGAGGAGGAGGAGGAAGGCTATAGGCTTGTCTCCTCACTCTCAGCCGTGCTCTCACATGTGGACAGATCCCTGAGGGACACCCGGCAAGGTAGGAGAAGCTCGTGGATCATCTCTGTGGGTGATATTCAACTTTTCTCAATATATATATATGTATATTTTAAATTTACTCTTCAAATCTTCAAGTAATCTTGCTTTTTTTTTCTTT
Organism: Gouania willdenowi; assembly: GCF_900634775.1. Lineage (NCBI taxonomy): Eukaryota > Metazoa > Chordata > Actinopteri > Blenniiformes > Gobiesocidae > Gouania > Gouania willdenowi. The sequence continues at coordinate 14,715,122 of NC_041061.1, read as the reverse complement.
TCACCTTAATGAACAACTTGGTTTTTCATCTCACCCATGGACAAGTGGATTTAACGTACGTTTGGACCACGTAACCCGTCCACATGGCTTTTGAACCTGGGTTTTAGAAAAAAGGCAAGATGTTGGCATAGCTGTTGTTATCAAAGCCCTGCTATGCCACCAAATTGCCATTTTTCTCTCCCCCTTGCTGCAAACACCATCATTTAATTTGATTTAATTTTAATATATGTACTAAGGACAGCGTTTCAGAATAATTTGTCTTGATTTCTGTTTTTCACGCACCTATTCACTTCGATAAGCGATTCAAAGACTCCTTTTCTAATCTTGGACTTATTGGAGAAAAACCAAAGCTTTACCAAGGCCTGTATCCTGGTAAAGCAGAGACGCTAACCATCAGCTAACGCGGCTAATTTCATTTAGTTGTCAAATTATTGCACCGTTGCATGAATATATATCCATTCCTGACAAAATTATTATTTAATACTTGATGGAAAATATGCACATTTAAATAAATAATTAAAAAAAAAATCAATGTTTAATAATCAATTTATAGTCACTGGTTAGGGTGATATTTTTCATTTGTATAATTCTTTCAATAAAAAAATATTGGAATAAAAATGGTGTCTTTTATATTGACAATATTTAGCTTACTGTTTGGATAATGGATTAAATTGATAAAGGGGAAAGTTAAATTTAAAGGTTTTAAGTCTCCGAACAATTTTGAAAAGTTTTTGTTTTTGTCAATATATGGAGCAAAATGATGGAATAGAATGAGTGTGGAGCTAAAACAATGTTCAAACATAAAAACAGGTATAAAGATATTATTTTTCACGAGGTACAGGAATGAATCTGATCACTAAACACCTGTTGTTTTTCTGTTTTAATGACTAGCTATGGAATATGTAGATTGTTTGTTTAATGATATATGGGTAAATAATTGTATTATATTAGTTGTACTTAAGAAAGCAAAATCAGTCGTAATTAAATAAGTTCAAACTTCTTCCTACTCCTTTCCGCACATGTAAATCATATCAATGGTCTATTTCTGCTGTTGTAATTCATCATTTCTTCATTTTTTGTTTTCTAAACTGTTGTTCTTTTACCATTTTATATGTTCAAAATAAAGACGTCAATCAATGTCTCTTTTACATGCACTTCATACATTCAAAGATCAAATCTATTGTGAATTTCTGATAAAAAAACACTCAAAGAAATTCTAAATTTTTCTAAATCAAAAACTATGTATCTATAGTAGGTTTAGAATCTAAATTTTAAGATGAAAAAAAAGTTATTTAATAATATTGTTTATGTTGTTCATATTTGTATTTGTTGAGACTGCAGGAGCTAAATATTTCATTTCCAACAATCTGTGCCACAAAAAGGGCGCCAAAATGGACGAACGTTGACGCTGTCACGTGAGACGCACCCCTTGCGCCCCTGTGACGTCATGACGTCGGTTGCGTGCAAGCTGCTCCTGCTCCGCTCGTGTCAGCTGTGAATACTATGTGGGACATTTTGTGTTTTAAATGACAAAAACGGCTTGAAACACGCGGAGCTGAAGGAAAGCGCTCAGGTAGGAAGACACCGCGATGCTGTTTTTCTATAATTCGCATTAGCTGTAGCTTTTTGAGGCTCAGTAAACGCCATTAAAGTTAGCTTTTAGTGAAACCATTGGAGGAGTGTGTGACGTTCACTGTTTGCTGTCGTAATTCTATGTTTCGTGCGCGTGTATAAAATTAGTGTCTTACACTATGTGCTACTAATTTTGCTTTAAATAAATAAATAAAAAAATGTGTCTATTATTTAGTTTTTTTTTTTTGACAGGGACATTGTACATAAATCAACACGACAGTAAATGTGCCAGAGTTAGCGTAATGGCTGTTTTTTTTAGCTGTTTAAAGTCACCCTTAAAACAAAATCTATCCACAATAGTATAAAATAAATAAATAAACAGTCACAATCTCAAACAGCATAAAAACATTAATTAAAATTAATAATTCCACCTTCCTAAAAAGTATAAGGCAGTTTTTTTTATTATTATTCCTGATTTTTTTTTTTTTTTTGTTTTTGGCTTGTTTTCGTTCATTTCATAATTTTTCGTAGGATTTTTTTTTAAATTTTTTTTTTTTTTTTTTTTATTGCACATTTGTGTCAATTATTTACCAAATATTGCAATGACAGTTTCCTTATTGTGGGACTGATTATGTCTTATTTCCTGTTAAATTTTACATAAATAAATAAAATAATTTGGTATGTCAGTTTGAAATAACTTTAAACAGGGATATAATAAGCCTTTTCACACTCACGCGCTGGTTCAGTACTTCCGCATTAGGTCAAAGGTCAAAAGGGATAAAATCGTCACGGCTGACGGTGTAGGAAGCGAGTCTGACAGAGATTTTTATTTTTATTTTTTTTTTTGCCGTTGTATCGTTAATTCCTTAAAATATTTTTTGTGCAAACGTGGCATCAGCCTCCAAAGTAGAAAAACCGAGTTAGCTGCTAAAGCTAATGCTGCTAAAGCTAATGTTGCACACGAGCCTAAACATTCCGGTTTTGCCTGACGTTTCAACAGTAAACCCAGGTTATTGTCACATTTTGTAAACATGAGTCGGTTCTTTCACTTATTCAGAATCAGAAAATACCCACTAATAATAATGATAATTATACACAAAGGAGCCAGACTACATAAAGAAAATGTGCAAATTAAGTGACCTGTCTATCTTGTGCACTTCCTTCAAATTTGTAAATTTAAATCCTATAGTAGCTTAATAAAAAATAATCATATGTACCTGGCAAATTAATGGTATACCTCATAAATGTACTTTTTCAAAGTGAGAACTCATACTGTAATACCTGCCTGGTGTCATATAATGGCTAGTTTATATCCATGTACAGTACGTGTCTGTGATATGGATAAATTGTTAGTCATGAACACATCAAGATACATACAGTATATTCTGTTCTTCTCTGTGTATTTTCACCGTCTCAAAGTACCACTACCATTAATATATGTTAGGTTATAATTTACAATATTTAACAATTTAATTTATATACTGTATATCGACTTTATTCACACATTCAGCTAACCATAGATTATGCCGGCACATTTTTTTTATTTTTTTATTTTTTTTTTGCGACTCCTCATCTACTACAAATAAAAGCGCAAATACTCATTGAAATGTGTTCGTTGAAAGCTTGTAAAGGTGAGTGACTGCAGTCTGAGTGTTGCACTTACAACATGTTGAATGTCAGATAGATTAGGCCTTCCTTTATCGTACAAATCTCAGCGCATAGCACAAACAGCGTCGTGTTTACATTTAGATCCCTCTTGACCCCTGCCAGTCGCGCGTGTGTGAGGAACAATAAAAGATCTCATATTTTCTAAAGAAATGTAATTTATTTATTATTAGTCTTAAAAATTTTCATTAGAATTAAAAGAAGGGCTGTGCACTGCCATGAATCCAAAGATACGATACGATTCATGATTTGCATGTCACGATACAATTTATCCTGATATATCTCCATACTAAACACTATGATATCCTTTGCGATCTCAATAATGACAAATTTCACCTTTACAAGTACAAAATGAATCTAAAGATAAGGCCTTAATTGTCATTAAAATATCGTAAATAAATGTTTCAAAAGTCTTACATTTCAAAATAAATGGTAGCATTCGTTTTAATACATATATATACCGTAACAGATGCGTGTAATGTATCTTTTAACATTATTGGGGAATAGAAATTTAACGAAAATTGCAAAGATTTTTCTTAATGGTTTTGTTTTTTGTATTTTTGCTGTTTCATGTATTTCTGTTGATTTTTGTCGTCATCTTCTGTGTTTTGAGTGATTTTGATTTTTTTTATTTCTGTTTTTTGTGTATTGTACTGTCATTTTTAGTATTTTTGTTTACTTTGGGGGGCCACCAAGGAAAAATGTACCCTAATCCTATGTAATTGATGTAGCTTTTTTTTTTCTCAATTATGTTAACTGTGAAGTTGGTCTTAAATTAAATTTCAAATGGCAATAAAAAGTTTGAAAAATTCTTGAATTTAATTTGACCGAAGCTGTAGGAACCCTGTAAAAGTGTAACTGCCGTGTTTAGCTGATACAGAAAGCTTTAGTCGCCACCAAAGTGATGTGTTCACAGCAACATCTGGACAAGATGAGCACATTTTGCTGACATTTACTAAAAAAAAAAAGGTTTGGTCATGAAAAAAAAAAAATCTGCATAGTTATAAAAGAAGGACTATTCATCAGTGTGTAGATATCTTACCAAGGCAAAACTAGATGTATGAAGTAACACATGACTCACTGTGTTAATCTGAGTATCCTCTGCTAGAATCTGAATGCCTAATGGAGAAATCAGACCTTAGAAAACGCTGTGAAGCCTTTTATTGTCTTATTGCAGAGGTTCTCAAATCTTTTTTTGTTGCTTATTTCCCACTTTGAACAAAGGTGAACTTTCAAGCCCCTATCCCCCCCCAATAATCCTAACAAATAACACATTTTCAAATGTGTCAAACAAACAGAATCAAAAATCAAAAACTAATTTAAATGAATTGCCTGCAAGAAAAATGAATGTAAAAGTGCAGTAGTGACAAATACAGGAAATTAGGGCTGGGCAAAATTTCATTGATTTATCGACTTTGTAAATAAAAACTTTTTTTATTTTGCAAATTTGAGTTTAAAATATTTTTTTATTATTATTTTAAAATTCATTATTATTTTTTTCCCAGCACAGTTTTTTTTGACTTACCGTAGTGCGATGTGAGCCACCCCCCTCTTTGTTTACCCTTTGAGTAGGTTATATGTGTGCCATAGGCATGTTTAATTTTTTTATTCACACTATGCTGAGATGCTAAGGCATACATATATATATATATATGTATGCAGTCATTTATAAGTGCATTGAAGACAAAAATTGAATCTAAACTCAAAACTTTCTTATGCAAAATCCCTTAGCCCTAATTTGTATGCTTGCCTGTTATTTATGTGTATTTTTTAATGATTTTTTGTGGGGTTTTTTGTGTGTTGCTGGTGTTAGTAATTATTTTTCTCTCTTAGTGCTTGTGTTTGTTGTCTTTTTGTGTATTTTGTTGTTGTTTGTCTGTTTCTTTTATTATTCAGCATATTTTTCTCTTTATTTTGTGTTTTTTTGGAGTCGTTTTGTTTGTTTTTGTTGTTTTTGTGTGTTGTTGGTATTAAACTATTCTCTCTCTCTGTGTGTGTGTGTGTTTTTGGTGTTGTTTGTCATTCTGTATTGTTTCTGTTATTTTTGTGTGTTTTGTAATGATATTTTGTGTTCTCTCAATAATTTGTCTTTATTGTTGTTTTGTGTGTTTCTGGTAATAGTGTTTTTCTCTCTTAGTGTGTGCGTTTTTGGTGTTATTTTGTGTGTGTTTGTTGTCGTTTTGTGAGTTGCTGGTAATATTTAGTATGATTATCATTTTTTACGAAAAATAAACATCATAAACCTCATATTTTTAATGCTTTCATTTGTTAATTTCCCTCTTTCTTTTCCAAGTACCTCCTGCAGTGTCATTGCGTACCACACACTTTAGGAATCACTGTATTACAAGAATTGTGTAGTTGAGTGTTTATATATTTTTTACTGCTTTTTAACATGAATCTTTGCGTTATGTAGAGATGAACAGTGAAAACTTCCTCCTGAGTGAGAAGATAGTGTCCCCCTCGTACATCAGACAGGGCTCTCAGGCACGTCGGAGCCACGAGCAGCTCATCAGACACTTACTGGAGCAAGTGAGGATGAGCTCATTTGTGTACAGTATGTTCTCAGTGTTTGCAAGCGTGGTGCAAATAGCATGTGGTGTTTTTTTTTCTGCAGGGTAAGTGTCCAGAAGAAGGATGGAGCGAGAGCACCATAGAGCTTTTCCTCAATGAGTTGGCCGTGATGGATAGTAATAACTTCCTGGGGAACTGTGGCGTCGGAGAGCGTGAAGGGCGGGTGGCGTCCAGCCTGGTGGCAAGACGACACTACAGGTTCATTCATGAAACACTTGCAGGGGTTCTCAGCCTTGGGGTCAGGACCCCATTTGGGGTTGTGTGACACTGGGAGGAGGTCGCCAGATGCCTTCAAGAAACTAAGAATGTTTTTTGAATAGTTTGAGCCCATTTTTACATTTTTACTACACCAAATTTGCCATTTTTTAACCCATTTTCATCACTTCTTCTTGCCTTGTTTTTGATATTTTTGATGCAATTTGCTACATTACTTCCATTTCTGCCATTTTATCAAATTTAAATACCTTTTCTGCACATTTTTTTTCCATTTTCAAGACATTTCCACTGCTTTTCCCACTTAATGTTGCATATATTGACCCATTATTGTCACTTTTATTCTCTTTTCAACATATTTCATCAGTTTAACTATTACTAATTGTTCCTACTTTTGAAGTTACATTCCCCCTCCCCCCATTTTTGACACTTTTAAGCCAATATTGAAACTTTGAATAATTTCTACCACTTTTTCTGTCTGTTTGTGGCCTCTCTAATTTGCAACTTTTAACCCAATTTCTGTGGTTTTTGAAATCCCATTTTCATCATTTTTGGTCACTTTTAAATAGGGCTGGGTGATGTGGGCCAAAATTCATGTCTTGATATTTTAAATAAAGACAATTCTAGGTTAAATTTGCCCATGAAAAATGCCACACAGACACATTTATTAACAAACAGCTGCACAATTTGTGCCACTTTTGGCTTTGTCCTCCCATAAGGGACAGCACGTGTGAGTGAGTTCTGTAATGTGCCTTGTTTCGGGTTAGGGCGCACTGGGTAATCCATCTCACTGCTTTTTATGCTATGAGAAGAAGCTAAAACAGCGACTCCTAAAACTAGTATTTTAATACAAAATAAGCTATAAAATAAAAATAAAGCGATATAGGCGATATCATAATTTTCTATATCGCCAAAATAGAGAACAGAAAATATATCTTGAATCTCGATATATTTCCCATTCCTTCCTAAACTTCTTATTTCTGATTAAAACAAGGATTTCCATCTTTAAAATGATTAAAAATATGGTGCAAATGATAAACTTCCTGGATAACAGTGGATAATATTCAGATCAATGAACAAATGTGGTTATCACAGATTCATAGAACAATGGCTCCACATGACTGTTCTTCAATGTTCATGTCTGTGTTCAACCACCTTCGGCTATAAGTGGGGGTCCTCGGTCCCTGTGACCTTTATTTTGGTGGTCATTGGCTGAAAAGGTTGAGAACCACTGCATTCCAGGTTTATTACATGATTGTGATTAATTGAATAGTCCGTGTCTAGTATGTTCAAAGATTATCTGCCACTTTCTGTTACAAGCTTTTCTTGTTCCACCAGGTTGATTCATGGCATCGGTCGATCAGGTGATATTGCTGCCATTCAGCCCAAAGCTGCTGGCTCCAGCCTGCTGAATAAACTCACCAACTCTGTAGTGCTGGACATTTTAAGACTCACAGGTGCGTAAATCCAAATATATCTCACCAAACAACTTTAGTAAAAGTTTATCGACAAAAAGAATTTGAATTAAGCTTTTCATCAACATTATGAAGTAAGTAGTGGTATATGGATTAAGGGTGTCCCGAGCCGATATTAATATGGGATATTGGTCCAATATCAGCAAAAAATGAAGAATATCGGATTATATCTGCGTGCATCATAAAATCTTTGATATAAGCACTCCAATGCATGATTTGTTTTTATTGGATTTATTGAGGTCATTTTTTTAGGGTTTTTAATGTATTTATACCATTTAATTTAATCTAAACTAGTGGTCATTTAATGCGATGGTGTATGAATGAATCTGGGCACAACAAGATTAAGGTAGTAATATTTTGAGAAAAAAGCCATAATTTTATGAGAAAAAAGTCATATATCAAGATTAAAGTTGTAATGTTTTGAGAATAGAAATAATCTCAAAATATTTGAGAATAATAATCTTGTAGCGCTCAGCTTTCTTGTTATTTTAATGTGGCCCTAATACGGCATCATAATTTAGCACTCTGAAAACTTTAAAAAAAAAAAAAATGTACTTGTCTTATTGAGGTTGTTTTTCAGGGTCTTCTAATTATTTTTTTAAAATTTATTTAATTCCATTGTAGGATATTCTTATGTTTAAGCCTCTTTACCACTGACCCACTTTTCCACATTAAGGTCAATATATTTTCATTTATTTATATCCCAAGCTTTTCCTGGCTCTATATTTCAGGTGTTCGCAGTGTGGCGAGTTGCTTCGTGGTTCCCATGGCAACCGGGATGAGCTTGACTCTGTGCTTCCTGACCCTTCGTCACAGGAGACCCAATGCTCGCTACATCATTTGGCCTCGAATCGACCAGAAATCCTGTTTCAAATCCATGATCACAGCAGGTGAATGTTGTGTTCCACGCCTGCACGGCCTCACATCCTGTTCAGAGAAAATGGTGAATAGAAAAAGATGGAGAGCGTATGTATAGAACTAATCTACAGCAGTGGTTCTCAACCCTGGGGCTGTGACACACTGGAGGGGGTCACCAGATGCCTTCAAGAAACTAAGAATATTTTTTATACAATTTGAGCCTTTTTTTTTTTTTGTGCTTTTTCTTGCCATATTTTTGCTCCTTTTAATGCATTTTTGCTACATTACTCCCATTTTTGCCAATTCTCCATCAAATTTCAATGCCATTTCGGCAAATTTCTTCCACTTTCAAGACATTTTCAGCACTTTTAAACCCTTTCCGCCACTTTCCCCTCTAATGTCACATATGTTGACCCATTATTGTCACCTTTAACCTTTCTTCACTATAATTCATGCTTATTTTTGCCAATTTAACGGTTTGTCATACTCATTATTTGCCAGTTTAAGCTAATTGTTCCTACTTTTTTATGCCACTTTTAAGCTAATATTGACACTTTGAACCCCTTTTACCACTGTTTCTGTCTGTTTTTGGTCATTCTTAATTTGCAATTTTTAACCAATTACTGTGGTTTTTAAAATCCCATTTCACCACCATTTCCACCCTTTTTGGTCACTTTTAACCCATTTTATTTCTGATTAAACACAGATTTACATCTTTAAGATGACTATTGTGGTGGCAAAATTGATTAATTATGTATACTCATATATTTGCTTTTTGATCTCATTCAACTTTATACCCCAATTTGTAACTTTCCACTCCTGTCTGATGTCTTTTCCTCTTCCTGCAAAGTCAGTGGACCCATACTCCCATGATACAGCTTCTCTAAAGGAATGTCAGTTGGCCTCAGTTTAATCTCCAAGGCCAGAGCACGTCCAAACCCACCCCGACATCGGAGGTGTCACCTCCGGCAGACTGACCTTCCCCCCCTGGTCTCTTCTTTGTTGTCTGTGGAAGGGGGGAGGTGGGACAGTGGGGTATAAATGTGTGTGAAAGGAACTTTTGGGCCCTTCTTCGCGTCTCTCCTCTGGCCAGAGGAGACCACTTCTTTGTCTATCCCGCTTTGTACCTTTTTATTTAGTTTAGATTAAATCATTTTTTTATTACTTCATCATCTCTCCTGTCTGGTCTTCATCATTTATCACCGCAGAGTGTGTTTTCAAGTCAAAGACGAGGTAACCGTTAATTTCACCGTAACACTATATACAATGGCCCAAATAATAATAAACTTCCTGGATAACAGTGGATGTTATTCAGATAAATAAAAAAATGTGGTTATCACAGATTCATAGAACAATGGACCATCATTTTGCTGACTTTATGCATGGACCCCAAAAATCTCTCCCCTTTATTCCCCCTTATAGATGACCCTGTCTCCACAAGACTGTTCTTCATTGTTTATGTCTGTGTTCAACCACCTTCAGGTACAGTGGAGGTCCCTGGTCTATGGAACCTTTATTTTGGGGGTTACAGGCTAAAAAGGTTGAGAACCACTGATCTATAGTGTGTCAGTATAGTGTGAATCTTCTCATTTTCTAGTCACCAGTTCTTTTTGTGTCTCATTAAAAGCCAGATTGATCTCCTCAGAAGTCAATAAACTTTTCATATCAGGTTTTGAACCTGTGGTGGTGGAAAACGTCCTTGAGGGGGATGAGTTAAGGACGGATTTGGAAGCGGTGGAGCGCAAGATCGAAGAGCTAGGAGCCGAGAACATCCTCTGTGTTCATTCAACGACGTCCTGCTTTGCCCCGCGGGTTCCGGACAGGTGAGTGTTTGTTAAAATGTGTTTGTGTTGTGTTTAAAGTTGTTTACATGCTGTGTTCTGTGCCTTTATTCACCATCTCACAGGCTAGAGGAGCTGTCAACAATGTGTGCTAAAAACAACATTCCACATATCGTCAACAACGCCTATGGAGTGCAATCGTCCAAGTGCATGCACCTTATACAACAGGTAACGTGCTCTGCATTTCCTCACACTTTGTACAGCATTATTTACTTGTAGATGGCCTTCATGTGTATATTAGGAAGGTGAAACGAGGTGACACCTTTTATGAAGAGTTTTTATGACCCCACAGGGTGCACGAGTAGGAAGAATCGACGCTTTTGTGCAGAGCTTGGACAAGAACTTCATGGTTCCAGTAGGTGGCGCTATAATTGCGGGTTTCGATGAGGTATTTGTACAGGAGATCAGCAAAATGTACCCCGGTGAGTGCTGGAAAAACTGACACCATTTGTACAGATGGAGCTTTGTTTGCCTAGTGACTTTGACTAGTGTCTTTAAATGGTTTATGGTTTTTACATGCACACAGAAAGTTTTTTCTAATAATTAAGTTTTAGTATCAGAGACCTAGGTACTTTTTTAATATCCTCGGTTTTAATTATATAGACATGGGTGCTAATGCAAAAAAAATAGATAAAAATCACTACTGATGGTCCAATTGTGGGTGAAGTGAGTATATAGTTTTTACAGACATTCAGTGGTTGTCAGCTGATGGGTCGGGACCCAGAAGTGGGTCGCGGAAATGAGGTTGAGAAAAAGATCCTGAAGAGGACTTGTTTTTTCACTTTTCTACTTTTAACAATAATTTGTGTGAAATAGGGCTTTTTTATTTACTTTTTTTAAGTTCTTCCTATGATTTAAAATTTTTTTTTTTTTTTTTTCCCAAAGTACGACTTTAGAAGGAAAAAAAATCCCCAAATTTTCATTTGAGGCTCATTCTAGAGCAGTGGTTCCCGACCTTTTTCTGGTCGTGACCCCATTTTGATATCTGGCTACCACCAGAGACATTTTTCAATAGAATTCAGTTTTTTGGTATTGTGTGTGTGTGTGTGATTTGAAAAATGTATTTTTTAACTATTACGAGACATTTCAGGTGACCCCAAGGTTGAAAAACACTGTTCTGACATTAAACCAGAGCAGTTAGAGGCCACTGTTATTTTTTAAAAGTGTTTCTTAAACTGTCTGTAACGTGTGGTTGATAAATAATCCACGAGTTGATCAATTTTAAATGGATTGAATTGTTTTTTAGGTTTTCTAGCCTCTAAGTGGTCTTGGTTTGAAGTCTGAGAAATTCTGTCGTGAGGTTATGAGGAACCACAGCACCACCTAGTGACGATTACTGTATATAATAAAAAATGAAGGTGTTTTGATATGAAAAGGAATTGGAATTTATTCATTTCAAAACTAATATGTAAGAATTTCTGGGTTGTTTTTTTTCCTCGGAAATCAAAGAACACAGAAAATGTGCCGAGTGGAACTCGTTTGTTGCCCGTTTGTTTTTTAATTAGGAACACAGTAGGATTTATTTATTTATTTATTCTGAGTGCTCTCTGTACCGTAGCTGTTCAACAAAGTCATGTCCTGCTCTGTCCAGGTCGAGCATCTGCCTCCCCCTCCCTCGACGTCCTCATCACGCTCCTCACTCTAGGTGCCAGCGGCTATAAGAAGTGCCTGTCTGAAAGAAAGGTGAGAGAGCATGTTCAAGCATCTTTTTAAGTTTTGTTTGTTTTTTTCGCACAAAAACAACAGTCTTTTTGACACATGAACCGCTGCAGGAAAGTCGAACAAAAAGTGGCGTTTTTCCAATAAAAATGATCACCTGACTAAAATATTTTTTATCATAATACAGATTTCCTTGGAAATCTCCACTTTGTGATATGTATTAAATAAAGATTAGCATGGAAATTTCAGCACCACTTTTACTTACTTTATTCTTTAGATGCAGTCAGTACATACAGGGGCAGATTCACTATATCTGCTGCGAGGAATTCCCTCAGATTGCAGCAATGATTAGTGCACGTGCAGGAGTGGTGGAGACCGCCCTATTTAAATGAGCGTTTTGTACGTGTTATGTTGAACATGGAGCGTGAAGGAGAGCTGAGTGTGCGGAAGTGAAAAATTAAATTTGAAACAGCAGAATTGGAGGTGTTAGTAGAGGAAGCTAATAAAAAATGGATGAATTACAGCAAAGACATAGATAGATAGAAAATCTATTCATCCCGCAGTTAGGAAATGTGCGTGGATGTGAACATCCTCACCCTCTAAAACATCAGGGAAGATGCTGAAGCTGCCCTGGAACCAAGGCACTCTGACAAACGCAAGTTCATTAAAATAAAGTAAATACATTTGCTTGGGTGAAAATCACCCACCGATAGTGTTCTAGGGTTAAGGAGCTGAACGTGAATCTGAACTCTAAAGGACATGTACGGCAGTATACCGATCAATCCAGAAAATCTGAAAACCCCCGTGGCTTTACACAGGCTCACTCTGCAGCATTGTTGCTTTATTACAGTAGAAAGTGCAGGTTTAAAACAGCCTCAGGCTTGGTTAGGTGGCCGCTTCAAACACCGTCTAAACCACCCGAAGCACCATCTAAAGTAAACTGTCAAAAAACTACGCAAATCATCACCCACTCCAAAATACAGAGCCGACCAGTTCCCAGTTACTTTTGTGTCTGTGAAACTCTGCTCGTTTCTTGTCAAGTGCTGCGGCGCTCCGTGAGAAAAATAAGCAGCTTCACCTGCTCGGAGTGTTTGAACAACATCTCATCAGTTCTACAGAAGATCAGTGGGAAAAGTTGCTGGTTGTTGTGGACGAGACCAGCGATGCCAGGGTTTGTGGAGTCATAAACATCGTAGGTTAATGATGGCTTCTAATGCTGTTAGACAGGGGTATTCAACTTAAGTCCTCGAGGACCAGATTCCTGAGACTTTTAGATTTTTTCCTGCTCTAACACACCTGGTTGAAACCAATATGTTGTCATTAAGCTCTGCTGAAGCATGATAACAAGCCATTCATTTGATTCAGGTGTGTTGGAGCAGGGACACATTTCAGGAAACCGGCCCTCGAGGACTAAAGTTGAGTAGCCCTGCTGTTATATGGTATATTGTGGCCCCTAGTGGTGGAATAACTGATGTATCTTAGCGTCCATTTGTTTTTATTTAGTCATTACGGTCTGGAATGATGTCATCAGGATCATTCAAACAGGGTCCCCACGGTCATGAGATTCCTGGAAAAGTTATGGAATTGGAAAAACTGATTTTCCAGTCTTGAAAAGTCAGGGAATATTTGAACTGTTTTGGAAATATGTTAAACCCCAAAGATGTTAAGCGTTATATCAAAGTGAAAGTGCTGCATACAAATTCACGCATATTTACTCTCCGCCTTGTTTATAAAACTGTGCGTAGGTAAGATCACTTTAGCTAGTGTACGCTAAAAACCAGGAAATGCATACGCAAAAAAAAGATCTTAGTGCTTCAGAACTAAGCCATGAATATTTGGTAAAATATTTTAGAAAAGTTTCGAAAAATAATTGTGAAAAAAGTGTGTGAACCCTGTTTACATTAAGTTGATCAAAACCTAATCAATAAATCTGCCCACATTCAGTAAACCATTGATAACTGAGGGTGACATTAATGCTGCTCTCATACATCTTTATATGAATAATTAAATAGGAGCAGTCACAATAATTCATGTCAGTACAACTTATTTAGACCTTTTAATTGTTGCTTACTCGTGATTTTAAATTACAATTTTATTTTTGACACACATTTTTGTTTGATTATGGTTTTATTTTTTATTAATATGTATTTGGTTTCCTCACAAAAGTTACAAACTCATATTTTCTGAAAATAATATTTCTAAAAAACAGAATTTGGAAAAAAATGAAATGGATTTTATATGGCTCGAGACATTTGACGTGAATGTTGATCGTACAGTGTTTTTATCCATCGAGTATGAAACAAATCCTTTAAAAAAAGACTTTGTGTTCACTAGATTTGCAACAGCTGGTGTGCTCATGAGTAAAAATAACACTCAGGATAGTATTACATAATTGAAAATGTCCAGTGTGAATCTCCGCTGGCCTCTAACCTGACCTGACAACATTAGGCCTTATTGATTTTTTTATTGGTCCACTCCATAAATATTTAATGCTCCTGAACGGCTTTTCCGTAGTGTCTGCAAAACAGAGAGTTCCTCACTTCTCTCCTGGGGGGGTCACGAGCTTTTAATAATTCAGTCCTTTTATCTGTAGAGGTTCATTTACAGCCGCATGTAGCACGGCTGCAGGATTGCATGTAGCAGCCATGAGTCATAATATTGTCTACACGCTCCTCCTCCTCTAACAATGTCCTTTATGTTGGATGACAAAGGACACTCCAAGCTTTCATTCTAATATTGTTTGTGACTGTTGACAGAGAAAACGTTTTTCTCTGTCACTCGAGTACTCGCAGACACTCATTGTTGCATTGCTTTACTGGGAATCTTTATCTACTGCCAACAACGACAACAACCGCAACCTTGCTACTCGTTGTAAAAACCTTGACTTAAAAGCTGGGCGTGCTCACCTCCTGCTATGACAATTAGTGCATTATGTGTGATTTAATCTGAAATGAAAAGATTCCTAGATGGAGAGGAACAAGAAAAACACGCTAATTTGCCTGCAGGCAAATGTGCTCTGTTGGCACCAAAGCAGGTGGATCAAAGCAGCTGCAGCAGCACCGTGTTACTATTTAAAGTCTGATTTTTTTATTTTTTGTGTGTGTGTGTGTGTGTGTGTCCCTTGCTTTTTTTGTCTGGCTTGCAGGACATATATTCATTCCTGTCCCAGGAGCTGAAAAGCCTGGCTTCTTCACACGGGGAGAGGTTGTTACACACCCCACACAATCCCATTTCACTGGGTAAGATCACAACTCTGAACCCCCCCCCCCCCCCCAAAAAAAAGACATGAATTTTACTGACAGTTTGTAATCTTCACCTTTTTCTCTGTGTGCTGGATGTGGATCTGCTCTTCAGCCATGTCTCTAGGTGGTCTCCAGGCTGGGAATGACAAAGCAGTGACTCAGCTGGGCTCCATGCTGTTTACCCGACAAGTGTCAGGAGCAAGGTAGCAGAAACCAGTTAGTCAGGTTCTTTTTACACAAAAACGTTTTCTCACATTTTGTTTACATTTTGGCGGTGCATTTACATGGCAACGGCGTTTTGGTGCTTGAAAACTGAACTTTTTAAATGCGACCAACTCCATGTCCGTGTAAACAGTTTCTTTAATAACGCAGCTTTATTTAATAGCCACGTGTTCTGCATACAACTGTAAACATGACAAGCAGCTTCATGTGATGCTATGTACTGGTTTAATGCTGCAACACACACAGGTCAGAGAGCTGCTTCTACATATGTGACCCACACAGCAACACAACGAGTTTATAACATTTATTCATGTACCAGACGACCGCCTCCATTCACCTCATCTGCAAACATTTTGGGTCATCTTGTGCTTCTTGAAACACATCACCTTCACAGGGCAGCGTCCAGCCAGAGTCCGTGTTAAAAAGATCGAAATTAAGCGCCACCCCGGGTTCACAATTTGGTACAGACATAAACAACATCTCCTCTAATCCAAGAAGTTCAGTTTAAATCCAAAGAGTGATGCACACGAACACTCTTACTTGTGTTTGCGTATTTTGGTTCATTGCAAAATCATACCGCCATCTTTTGGCCTGCTGTGTATATTACATCATTTTTTATGCTTCCAGTGGCCTCATGTGAACAGAGATCATTTTGAAAATGTTGCCATGAGAATATGGAACTTCTTGGAAATATTGTGTAAACAGGGCCTCTGTTTCCTAAAAGGACCAAAAAACAAAAGATGTTATTATTATTAAATTTACAGACAATGGTGAAGCAGAAAGTACTAATAAAGATCAGAAAAGCCTTCCTTTTAAAGTCTCACACTAATGGAAACATGAATTATGACAGTTTAACTGCATTTCTTTGTGTTTCGGGAAGGGTCTCTTTTGTTTTTCAACTACTCTTGCATTATGCATGGGATCCCATCCAGATATGTGTGTCTAAATAATTTATTTGATGCATTTTATAGAAGCTGGTCAGATTTAAAGGCACATCGCTAACGGTTTGACCTAAAGAGTTGACCCATATGGGTTATTTTAAATGATTCTTCAGGCCACTATACACCGCTTGACAGTATCAATGCTTCCCTCTTGAAATACTGCCCATGTAAAGTTTGGAGAGACTAACCGTCTTTGGCCAGGTCATGTGACCTGGAGAACGCCTGGAGAACGTATCACTTTACGGAAGTCACGTGACCACAGGCTTGGATATACTCATTGGGCTTAGGCTTTGGCTAGTATATTTCCGCCTGTTCGACTCCTGGTCATGGCCGAGGCAAGCAAAAAGTTTAAAACTGCTTCTGAGGAGGCTAATAAGATGTCGCCGAGACGTGGCCCCCTTCGCCGACCAGCCTTTCCGCCTGGCGCCCCGACTTTGGCCCGACTGACTGTTGATTTTTGTGACAGTGCTGCGGTGCTTGTGGCCACTAAGGGCGCTTGATGTGAAAGTTACAGGTCTAAGCGCCCCTAGTGGCCGAAAGTTACACGGTGTTCCTTTAAATGCACTCATCACTTACATTTCTGTTTTTTTTTTACGTTGTTCATTGAAAACAATCCCAGAATTCTACAGAAGAAAGCTGGATTTTAGCTTGAATGAGTACAGGTGTAATATCTTTCGACTCTTCCATCATAGACTCTCTTCTGCTCCGAGGCCTTGTTGCTAGTCAGTCAGTAATGGATTTCACAGTGAAGCAACTCTGAACTCTGCTGTCAATGGAGCGAAGACCTGCCAGATTTCACCTTTATAACTTTTTGTTTACAGCGTTGTAAAGTTTGCAGCAGCTGTACTTCAATGGTGTCTTGAGTTTTATGCTTCATAACAGCGTTAAGTTGTCATTTTTATTCCAAGTTCTCATTCTCATTCTCCAAGTTAATTTTGTTTCCTTTTTTTAAAAAATAATATGTTAGAGTTTCATTTATTCAGGCCAAACTTTTTTCAGGAAATTTACTTTTATCTCCTGACATGTTTTGACTGTCAGTCTTTCTCAGAGGCATCTACTGATCACTTTGATGTGTCCTTATGAGTTATTTTTGGACATGGCCAAAATTGAGAGTTCTCTCAGGTATACCTGCACAATTAATGAAGTTTTAATCATGATC
The DNA here is from genome assembly GCF_900634775.1 of Gouania willdenowi. Lineage (NCBI taxonomy): Eukaryota > Metazoa > Chordata > Actinopteri > Blenniiformes > Gobiesocidae > Gouania > Gouania willdenowi. The sequence goes on along the minus strand of NC_041061.1, from coordinate 14,697,704 downwards.
ACAATTTCTTGGGTTAATTTTTTGAATTTTTTATTTTTTTTTTAACTTATAATTGCATTTTAAAGTTATTTTACACATTGTTTAAAACTAGTGCATTAAAAACAGATTTTTCCCTAATTTTATCATTTATATTGATCACAGTAAATGTGATTATCATTTTGGCCACAATTGTGCGGCCCTACTCTCAGTTTTTTGTTTGTGTTCATCTCAAGTCTGCAATATCAGACCACTGCAGAACAGAAAACCACGTCATGGGCTGGGAAAACTCCCAAATAAATGGGACAAAGGGAAACAAACACAAACACTGGATCAAAGAAGCCATCGAGATCAAGGAAGCAGAGCTTTAACATCAGCTGGGATGAAGGAACATTTTTACTCTCCCACACCTGAGGCTGGGACTCTCTTCTCCAGAGACCATCAGGCATACAGTTGGCAATTGAAGCATGTAAGGAGATCAAAGTAAATTTCCTGAAGAAAAAAAAAGTTGTTTGAATAAAAGAAACGTTTACATATCATCTAAAAGATTTATCATAACTGCACAATGGTTTTTGATGTCATGCTGAAAATGTTCATCATTGTTTACCTTGTTTGCATTTTAGGGTAATACCACTTGGCAAGGAGCAAACCATCGGCGGACACACGTTCCGCGGCTTTATGTCGCACTCGGACTCGTACCCGTGTCCATATCTGAACGCTGCCTCGGCTGTGGGCATCACCCGGGAGGACGTGAGCGCGTGCATCAAAAGGCTGGACAAATGCATGAGGACTTTGAAGAAGGAGGCAAACATAGCGGGAAGTCTCTCTCTGCAGCCTGCAGTAGACCTGGAGGTTGGGAATAATGAATCTGTTGATACTTGAAAACTGTTTTGGATTGTGTTGGTTTGCTGAGAACGTTTCACGCCCATGATTAAATGTGTAGATTATGTATTGCTGTACAGTGACAGGTGAGGGACGGCAGAGAAACTGTGATACAAACCAAATATCAGGTATGCAAAATGTAATGATTGATATGATTTATAATATTATTTTAAAAGCCACTGATGTAGATGCTACATTTTTCTGTTTTGATTAAAACTTCAAAATAGAATGTGACTTCATTATTTGCAAATAATGTGATATCCTCATGAGGAGATCATGGGATGAAATACGGTACGTATGAGTCAATGTGAAACAATCCTTGATGCCTGGTCTGTGTTTGGAGTCCAGTTCTACTTATTGATATTACATATGAAATATCATATCCTTATACGATAATGTGTTCTGCTCTATTTCCTTTTTTGTAACGTATTGCACGTGTGTGTGAGCCATTAGCGCCAACTGAACCTGGTGTATTGGGTTAACTCTCGTCTTTTAAGGCTCGATATGAAAAAAAATAATCAATTAACAAGAAACAAGATTATAGATTACGAACAAGAAACAAGTAACACGAACCTTCACCTTTTTTGCTGCCATTCATTCAGTCTGTTATATTAACCCGTGTGCACTCTTTTAAATCAACATACACCTGTACACAAACGGTCCGTGTTACATTTTTTTTTTACTTCCACTACATCAGATATTTTTAACTACTTCGGGCCAATTCATAGATATAAAATGTATTATCATTTTCTAATTTTGTACGGACTTTTTACCATGAGATCCTCTTTTTTTTCAGCAGGAAAAACAAAAATGCAGTATTTTCAAAAATGAGGGCCAAAGTGAAATATTTTTGTTACAGCCTTGACCGTGTCATTAATTGATGGCGAAATTGAATTTAATGCATTATTTTTTGGCTCAAGGACATTTTAAAAGAAAAAAAAAATGACATTTGTACACTTGTATATTTTGCAGGGTACTTAATACAAATGTCTATGGTTGGTAGTCATTACACCGAAAACATATTTTACCGCTGTTTTTGAGGTAGAGGCTTTGATCTATTAGGTATTAATTGAAAAAGCATTATATGTCATGATTAGAGTATATGAATAATATGTGGTTACAATGGGAGTCAATTGGACAAATTTAGTCTCAATGTTACTAAGTGTCAGTATGATGCATATCTCCTTTTCTATACACTTCCAAAACACTGGACTTTGGAATTAAGCAAATAAAAATAAAAACCATAGTGGCAAAATTTCATACAACTAACCTTATAAATGACTGGTATATTGAGAGCCAAACAAATAAAAACACCCAAAATGTCACTTTTGGTCACAAAGATGCTCTGAGGGTTATCAATGTTCATGCTCATCAAAGTTAACTTGTCTTTTCAAAGCACAAGCGGTTATCTAAAGTTCAAACTAGGAGTCACAGTTTCATCAAGTGTACTTGGTGCTTTACTGAATTCATGAACCCAGTTTTCACTCCCCCCCCCCCCCCCCCCCCCCCCCCCCCCAGGCACATCATGCAGGTGAGAATTCATGTGAAGCAAAAAAATAAATAAATATACCAGCACAACAGCTTTCGGCAGGATTGTATAAAAATGTGCCTGAGTCAGACAGCACTGCTGCATCAGCACCCACTCACCATTCCCAAGCGGTACTGAGCTATTAACACAACATAGTGGAAAAACACTGTACTGTGACAGGACAATGCAGCAACCTGCAAAGTACGAGGGGCTTTGCCCATTTAAAAAAATGTAATGCATTGTGGGTTTTTTTTTTTTTTTACCTTTGATTCCTTTGTCATATAAAAGAAAAAAATACAAATTGTGGATAGTACTAAAGATCAAACCATGTACTAGATTCAACATTGTGGGGGAAAAGGAGAGCGTGTTTAGAAAGCCATACGCATGGAGAACAAACCTGCATTCAAAGATTTGGGCCAGTAAGGCTTCAAGCTTCAGTCCTCCCCCTTCATGCTATTCAGTGATGCAATATTAATTCACCATTTCTAAACAAGCATGTTGGGTTCTTTAATCTGTACATCTCAACCCCCAGATAGTGTTCACATTTACTTTGATGAATAACACATCTTTATTTCCCCTCACAAATCCCTGCTAACATGTAAAAAAAAGGCTGTGGTTTTGGATACGTTAAACGTATCCATAGACTGCCACTCTATGCATACACAGCACCCCTCATTGGCCAGTTTAGATCATGTGATAGGTGCACAACATGACTTAAAGTTCCATCAGTTGTATTTTAGCTCATATTTATTTTTCAGCTACCCTGCTAACCCTTTTTATTTTAACCCTAACCCAGGAACAACCCTAAAATGTTTATTTTTTTCGTATATATATTTTTAAAAATGGAATTTGCCGTGTTAAATATGTTAAAATGAAAAAAATTATCTGTCTAAAGTGGGATTCAAACCCACGGCAGCAAAAGGAAAAGTCTTTGAGTGCGGTGTCTTCGACCACTCAGCCATCTTGACACAGTGAAAACACGGACATTACGATTATGTAGAAAAGGTTTGGAAACGTACCCATAGTCCCGGGGGCTATGGTTACATTTAACATCTGTAGACACTTTCTAAAAAGAATTATACTGTTTTATGTATGTAATGCATTAAAGTTATGAGAAAAAAATCTCTTCTTTGGCATTAGAGGGAAAGTACTCCCACTGCTCCCTCATAAGCCCACGACCTCCTGATACAAGCGCCGCCAACAACTGGTATGGAACCTTTGGAAGATCTTGAAGATGATTTGGCACAGGTGAAGAGTTGCCAATCACGGAAGGTGCGCCGTAGGTATATAGATCCCCAAGGTAGAGAAGATTAGTCAGTGCAGAATCTGCTAAGCATCATTTGGAAGATGATTCGTAGCATTGCTTAAAGATCACTAACGAGTTCCAGCGTAAGAAGGGATACATTGAGTATCTCTGTCCAGAGGGTTGGGTGTCCCTGGATGTCTTGAACACACTGGATTGGTCACACAACTCATCAGGAGACGCGTGAAAGAGAACCTAATTCAAGAGGGACCGCAAGGTGCATGGACCAAGTGGAAAAATGTGGTTCAGAGCAAGATCTCCTTTTCCATCATCTGGAAAACAGACTTTTACCAGATCAGAGTTCCTAATCCAAACTGTCTACGATGTCTTAGCCAGTCCAGCAAACCTCTACGTCTGGGTAAGAGAGAAACACTTTCCTGTCCAGGAAGGTCATCCCTGGAACGCTTGCTGAGCAGCTGCCCAAGGACACATGAAGAAGAGCTATTATTGGGGCCATGACTAGGTGCTACAGGCAGTTACTGAGAGCATGGCCACCTCCATCAGTACCATCAATGAACATCACCGATCATCAAAAGCTCAGTCTGGTCCCCCCACTGCCACTGACTGATAATTGGAAGTGAACCTTGGCAAGCTGCTGAGACACAGGTCAGGGTCTGATCAAGCTATTGCCAGAGTCACCTGGATGAGGGTGTCTAATGTTGACAGACCCAAAACACCCTTTGACCCCAGGGTTAAATCACTGATGATGTGTGCTCGCACATTTACACCTTAAGACGATTGATTTTTTATTTATAGAAGCCAGAGGAAATGGTAGAAGAGCCGTCTTTGGTACTTCTTTGTCGATATGAGAATGTTTTTGCCAAATTATTGGCACATATTTACTACTCAATAAAAAACTTTAAATTTGTAGATTTTCTTCATGACACAATGACTTGTTCAAGAACCTAGAGCTTCACTGGAGAATCTGGGCTGGAATTGGCTTCATGTTATAGTGATGATAAATATAATTTACAGCAACCGTGGCTCCTTTAAAAACATTTTTCTCTCAAAGTGTGTCCTTGTTGTCGTTTTGTGTGTTGCTGGTAAAGGTAAGTATTTTTCTCTTGGTGTGTGAGTTTTTGTTGTTTGTTCTTTTCATTATTCAGTATATTTTTTCTCTTATTTTTTGTGAGTTGCTGGTATTATCTAGTGTGATGGTCATTTTTAACTAAAAATAAACATTGTAAAACCTTATATTTTTAGCGTTTACTAGGGGTTTACTTTAGTGTAATTTCTTTCTCTCTCTCTCAAATGCCCACTGTAGTGCCATCGCGTACCCCTAAGGGTACATGTACCCCCATTTGAGAAACACCATTTTAGATAGACTTAAGGTTTTTTAAAAATAATTTATTCATCCTTGTGCACTCTTAAATTTACATAGTTTTTTTTTTTTTTTTTTAACTTCCACTGCATCAGATATTTTCAACATCAGACCTATTCATAGATATGAAATGTATTATAATTTTCTAATTTTGTATGGACTTTTTACCATGACAACCTCTAATTTTTTCAGCAGGAAAAACACAAAACATTCAGTATTGCCAAAAAATGAGGGCCAAAGTGAAATATTTTTGTTGAAAATGTTACAGCCAATTGACCGCGTCAATAATTGAATTTAATGCATTATTTTTGGCACACGGACATTTGTACTCTCTTCACTGAAATGTACCTAATACTTAATGCAAACATAGTCATTACACTTAAAACGTGTTTTTCCTTTATTTTGATGCATTGATCTATTAGGTATTCATTGAAAAAGCATTATGATATGTCATGATTAGACTATACTTACAATGGGGGAAATTTGGTCACTAGGTTACTGTCAGTATGATGCATATCTCCTTTTCTATACACTTCCAATACACAGGACTTTGGAATTAAGCAAATAAAAACACAAATAGTGGCAAAATGTCATACAACTAGCCTTAAAAATGACTAGAATATTGAGAGCCAAACAAATAAAAAAATACTCAAAATGTCACATTTGCTGGTTAATGAACAACCATAGATTCCATGGTTGTTTTCAAACGGCTGTTGAACCAACAGTTTTCAGTCAGAAGCCTCATTCTAATACATGATGAGAGAGGATTGGAGGGGAGCAGCAGCTGATGTGCTGATGTCAGGCAGCCAGTGCAGCATTTCATGGTGCAGGGAGGAAACTGCTGCTGATGCTCATGCTCACTGCGCTCTGAGATCCTCACACATGCGAGCCCTGCAGGAAACATGCCGCCGACCCTCCACATCTGGGTGTTTTGTTGTTGTTTGGGATTGTGCCTGTTTCAGCAGGCACACCTGAAACGAGCTTTCCGATGTCCTTCATCATGCAGCTGCTCCAAGGAGTCCATCATCTGCGTCGGATCCTCGTACATCCCAAGGATGAGCCCCAACGAAATCAACTCCCTGTGAGTGCATCATCCTCGGCTGCTGCTCCTGTTTTCCTGCATTAAACTGCATGTTTAGACTAAATCTGACATGTTTCCATGTAGCCTATCAGGGTTAGGGGTCAATTACATTGTTCAGTTACAATTACGCCTGTTCAATTACAATTTTTCTGCAATTACAATTAAATTACTTTTTTTTTATTTTTTTTTTTTTTAAATCCTATAGAAAGTCAATTACAATTGCGTTCGCAATTACTGAGCCTGAAATACATAACCTAATAAAAGTTAACCTTCCTCTTGTGTCAGCTTTCAGTAGCTTCTCTTATGATAACAGTAAACAAACACACATCTATCATCTAATTTCTTTCCTATCTATTGCTTTCCTTGTTAGGCTTTCTAATCAATGAAAATATAGCTGTACATAGAACTGTAACATGGTTCCCCAGTTTTGCATTCAGTTATAATTGATGGCAATTACAATTACAAAGTGAATTATCTAAACTCAATTACAATTTATTTTTGATTGTGAAAGCAACAGATTTTTTAAAATTCCATTTATAATTATGCCATAATTGTAATTCATTCTCAATAATGCCATTACAATTATAATTGCCTATAGAGATTTACAATCTCAATGCAGCTGTTCGTACTCATGTATATGCACGGTCTATAAGGGCTGATATAAAGATGTCTCCACCTCCTGTCTGTCCTGGATCACTTTCATTTTCTGTATTTAAATTTCTTTCCCAGGAGCATCGTCAATGGGACTTTCACTGAGGTCAAAGAGGCAATGTTTGCCCACATGCCATCCCTCCAGCTACTGTAAGAACCTTATCTAATATTGCACAGCACATGACTGCCATGGGAAGACATTATCAAATTGTAAAAAAATAAATAACATTTTGTATTTTTGCAACTCAATCTAAATAAATTAAAGGCAATTGTTTTTTTTTTTTGGTTTTTTACAAGCCAAATGTGCTTTTGTGAATCCTGATTTTTGAAAAATGTGGAAAGGATCTGCGAACCAGACAATCCTGCAGAACAGGGGTTCTCAACTGGTCTCACTCTGTATAGTTTCCTCTGCAACATGCCTGTCCGCGACCCATCCAATACAGGTCCAGGACCCTCTTTTGGGTCCCGACCCATCATTTGAGAATCGCTGCTATCGAAAGCATCGGTAACACTTTAATTGACATTTTCTACATAAGGCTGACATTACGCTATCATTAGCATGAATAAGGTGTCGTGAAGGCTGTCATTAAGTGTTGTTCGCTAAATTATGACACCTTTGGAGCTATGTTGGCATTTTTTGGGTTCGATGGAGGGGGTTAGCTATGGAGTTAGGGTAACAAACGAGTTATTCTTGCTAATAACAGGTGTCATGTCATAATAATGACAGCGTAATGTCAGCCTTTATGTATGAAATGTCAAGTAAAGTGTTACCAAAGCATCTAACTTGACTTTGTGGATTACTTAAACACATTTATTCTATAATTCCTTTAATGCATGTTAAAAATGAAGCACGTGATGCTTCTATAAGCATCTTGTACTCGAGAATGTAATTTCTTTAAAAATCCTCTCCAGCTTCCAATGCTGCCCCACCACAGAGTCACCCCAAGAGACCATAAATCTGCTTTTGTTACTCCAAGAGTGACCGCTCTGATGTCAGCATACACAAATGCTTGGCAGATTCAAGACAGATCTGAGACACTTTCTTTCCTGTAGTTCAACTCATATATTAGTATACTACAGTTTTTTGTTCAGGATTTTGGTTCAAAGTTATATACATAGTCATATTCTTGTAAAAATAGCCTTAAAATGTAAGATGTAAACAAATTGAGCATTTTTCAAGTGTCTTTTTGAAGCCAACACTATTTTAATGTATTCTACTTTTTTTCGCTGCAGGCTTTTGAATTCTAACTCTCTAACAACTATCAGGGATGATGCATTCTCAGGTCTTTCTCATCTGGAGTACCTGTAAGTGTGTTTGTTTCAAATCAAAGCCCAATGCTCTACTGCACTATTTTCCTTTTATTATTATTATATTTTATTATTATCTTTCTTTTCTATTATTTTCCTTCTTTTATCTTATTTTTTAATTTTTATTTTGTATCTATTTAATTATTTTTTAAACTATTATTATTATTATTATTATTATTATTATTATTATTATTATTATCATCTTGTTATTTGCACATCCTAGTCTAACTACTGTTTATATTTATACTTATGTTTATACTTATTATCATCTTTTCTAGCTGATTGTTTATTGTTGAAAAATTTTTGTTTTCACTATTGGAGAGAGCACAGTTGACCGAGTCAAATTCCTCGTGTGTACAACATACACTTGGCGAATAAAGATGATTCTGATTCTGATTCTGATTCTGAATATGTTGGCTGTTCTGCATGCATACATTATTATTTTAATATAATTAAGAATCCAATGTAGGACATTGATTATTTGGTTAAATGTTTCAGTTTAAAGGTTCAGCGTCATTGGCTTCATTCCTCCTAGTGGTTTCAATTCTACCAGTCCAAACAATTCCAGAGGAAACACAGATATGCTAATGCTGGTTTTGTTGAGTAACTGTTTTTCTTTCGTTCTATTAAGGCTGTATAGCTAAGTTTTATTCTTCCTTTCATTTGTTTTTGTTTTTTTGTTCAAACATTTAAGTATTCACAAAGATTACTTTCCTTTGCAGGTTCATAGAGAGTAACAAGATAGAGACTGCATCTAAGTATGCCTTCAGAGGACTCAGGGACTTGACTCATTTGTATGTACGGTTTAAAGAAATTCCCCCTTTTAATGTCAATTCATCTTTCAATCTTTCACATACCTTGTACTATAACTTTGAAAATCCGATTTATACTTTTTGCTCTTGTGGCTGTTTGTTCTTCTAGATCTTTGGCACATAACAACATCAAATCCTTACCCAGAGACCTCTTTGCTGACTTAGACTCTCTTATAGAACTGTAAGTTAATCATTTCATCAGTCTTTTAAGGTGCCCTGTTATTTTCCGTTATTTACAAGTAGTGTTTGTCTTTCTGCAGAGACCTGCGAGGTAATGTCTTTGAGTGTGACTGCAGAGCCAAGTGGCTTATGACATGGTTGAAGAACACAAACGCCACAGTATCCGATGTCGTGTGTGTTGGACCGGAAGATCTGAAGGACAAGCGGCTCAATGATATGGCCAGCCTGCATGATGAATGCATCTCAACAGGTGAGCAACCTGGTCTCACCTCAAGTCTAGAGGGCATTAGCATCAGCCATCTCAGCTGAGTCACCCAGAGTTCTCATTAACACCTATGCAAAATACTGCCTGCTTTGAAAGGTCTTTGCGTCCCATATTTACACAATATCTAAATATTTTTTAGTTAGCATGGGTATTTTGGAATGTCTAATTTGGTTGGTCATAGAACTTGTTAAATGGTGGTGGCAAGGGATGTTTTAGAATAATGGCTGCAAAAATGTTGATCATTCAGCTACTGATAGTAATGATGTACCTCAGGGGAAAGAGACAAATCCTTTTATAAATTGAATAGCCAATTGGTGATTACTTCTTTTGCAGATTTTGTCCTGCATCAATCTGTGGCATCCGATTCTTTGTCTGTTGACACATTCAGCTATAAGAATGACGTCTTTGTGACAATCGCTGCTCCCAGTGCTGAGAGCTGTATGGTTTTCCAATGGGACCATATTGAAATGAACTTTAGGACTTATGATAACATCACTGGTATGTGACCTCCTTGACACATTGTCTAGGAAAGTTATTGTTTAGTAACACACCTTTCTCTATTATTCTTCCCTTCAGGTCAGTCCATTGTTGGATGTAAGTCACTAGTCATCCAGAATGATGTGTTTGTTATTGTAGCTCAACTATTTGGTGGTTCCCACATTTACAAGTTGGACGAGGACCAAAGCAGATTCAATAAGTTCCAGGATATTGAGGTGTCCAAGATCTCTAAACCTAATGACATCGAAGCTTTTCAGATTGGCTCAGACTGGTTCTTTGTCATTGCTGACAGCTCAAAAGCAGGTTTGTCCACACTCTACAAGTGGAATGACAGTGGTTTTTATTCTTATCAGTCTTTGCACGAGTGGTATCGCGACACCGATGCAGAGTTCTTGAACCTGGATGGGAAAGCCCATCTCTTATTGGCAAGCCGCTCACAGGTTCCTGTGATCTACCAGTGGAGCCGGAGCACCCAGAAGTTTCTTTTGCAAGGCGAGATCCCCAACATGGAGGACGTAGTAGCTGTGAAGCACTTTCGTATCAAGGACGAACTCTACCTGGCTTTGACGCGCTACATTGGGGACTCCAAAATTATTCGTTGGGGTGCAAAGCAGTTTGCAGAGATCCAAGCTGTCCCATCACGAGGCTCCATGACTCTTCAGCCATTCTTTTTCAAAGACCGTCACTATCTTGCTCTGGGCAGTGACTACACTTTCTCACAGGTCTATCTGTGGGATGAAGAGAAGAAACTTTTTGATCGTTTCAAAGAGGTGTACATCCAAGCACCGCGTTCCTTTACAGTGGTGTCCACAAACCGCAGGGACTTTATTTTCTGTTCCAGCTTTAAAGGAAACACTCAGATCTTTGAGCACATCATCGTTGACCTGAGCTTGTGAGAGACTGCCTTAATGCGCCTCTGCTTTGGATTGTCTTCCACTAAAATGATGCATTTTTTGACGAACAATAAATAAACGGACGTTACGAACTATCAAAATTGATTACCTACATAGTTCTTCTTTGTAATAAGTCAAATTAAAAATGATTGTTTTTGTCCGACTAAAGGTTTTTTGGCTTTTTGGTAACCCTCATAAAAAAGCAAGTACCTTCAGAAAAAAACAAAAAAAAATCTTGCCAATATGTTTATGAGTCGAAAGTGTTGATCGACTTGAATGTGTGCAAGCCTTCTCTATTTCACCACGCTACAACATTTTAATAGATTCCTAGAAAGTTGTCGCACTAACTCCATCCATCCATCCATTTTCTGACCCACTTGCTACTTTTTTAAGGGTCGCGGGGGTCTGCTGGTGCCTATCTTCAGCTCCCCATGGGCGTTAGGCAGGGGTACACCCTGGACAGGGCGCCAGTCCATTGCAGGGCAACACACAGACAACCACTCACATTCACTCCTACAGGCAATTTAGAGACTCCAATTTTCCTAAAAATCATGTTTTTAGATTGTGGGAGGAAGCCGGAGTTCCTGCAGAAAACTCACGCAGCACAGGGAGAACATGCAAATTCCACATATATTGAACCCAGGACCTTCTTGCTGTGAGGCAGACGTGCTAACCACTCAGCCACCGTGCGACCCACTAACATCATAGGGTTATGTTTCCTGATGGGACCACAGCAACCTCTTTCTGGTCATGTTGGGCATTAGCTGCCTCTGTGTTTTACAAAAGCCTTCAAACATGTAGTTGTTAGTTGGAAATTGTTACAGCTGGTGCTATAGATGATAGTAGAAGGAAAAACAGTAGAAATGGAGAGTCCCTGTAGGTGCATTTATTTGACCACAAAATGCAATAGATGAAGCATACCAATAAATATTTACTTTTAAAGAATGATTTGCTTTTTGGTAAACTTATAGCGTTTAACATATCCTCAATTTCTGACTTGATGATTTTCTTGCTGATGCCTGAAACTTTTGCTAAATGTGAATGATTTCTCTTAAAAGATCATAAGTAAATATGTAAATATCCTCATTTAAGTTCAAAGGTTTAATCAAACTGCTGTGTTTTTCAAACTAGTGAATGTCGACCAGCTACAAAATGTGCATAAAACAAGGACTGCAATGCCACTAACTGCTGTGAACAAATCTTTGAAAAGAATGAAAAGCAATTTACTGTAGCTTACAAGAGCATGACGCTAAAAAAGAATTGGGTGTGTTTATCAAACTCCTTTTTAGATGAGCAATGCAAAAACCCAACAGTTCTCAGAGGAACTCCACACCGCAAAGCTGAATTGAAAAGAAAAGTTACAACGAATGTTGTGTTTATGACTTCTTTATTTGACTTTATTTAAACCACGATGAATGATTCACAGAAAATATTATTGTGCATCTTAATTTAATCCGATGACTACTGAAATAAACCTGTTTTAAAAAGAAGTGAGTTCAGTTGTTTTGTTTTTTTTTGGTCTATAATATGATGAGATCCTAAATCTTAATTGCAATATACAATGTATTTTGTATTGTATTTTTATACAGTGTCTAGCTTAGTCCTGGATGCATGACTGGAGTGCTGCATACTTTACCTAAAGCTTAAAGTAAGGTAAGAACCAGTTCTCGCTAAAGTACATTCTTTTCTACAATACTTTACTTCATGACGTTAATCATGAGGCTAGAATGTCAACGAATAATATGTGCAAAAGGTGATTAATAACCGATCAAGTACTTTGATTTAAGCAATTTTTGATGTACATTACAATAATAATGGGATTCACGCACAAAGGTTCATAGGTTTTTATTCAAGCTTTGTGTGGGAAATCAATACTGGTTGCATTCTTATATATATATATACAGTATATATATATATATTTTTTTTTAATAATTTTTTTTATTCATACATTTCTTAACAAAACAAAAAAAAAATCATTCCTCTTATTTATCTCTTAGTTTTTACTGGAAATAATGATATATAAACTCACATATTTAGTAATATTGTAGCAAAAAAGTATTTTGTATTTGTTATGAAGTAACAAGTTGCTGGTTTTTATGTAGAAAGAAAACTTTGTTCACCCAGAAAATAATTTGTAATATACCAGTATGTTTATGAAGGATACCAGAAATCCATCTAGTCTGTGCAGTTTGTTTGGGCTTAGTTTTGTATTTTTGAAGTGTTTATTTGTTTGGATTCAGATATATCTAATTTTTTTGTTTGTTTGTTTCTGTGTATGTTTTGACATTTTATTTGCCTCTATCATGTGTTTTATTCAGTTCTCTAATTCTTTCTCAGTGTATTAAGGATGTAAATAATGTTTCATCGATTTCAGTCTTTGTAGCTCAAGCCCTGTTACATCACGAATCGTGTGGCCTGGTGTCCTTTTGTCATATCCACCCCAACCCATTGGTAGATTTCATTGTATTTCATTTGTACTTTGTTGGTTTGAACCTGTTAGTTTTGTGTGTGTAGTGCATATTTTAGTGGGTTTTTTCAAAACATACCAACTTGAACTTGCTCTACACTTGATCCTAAACTTTGATCTGATTTTTTTTGAGAAAAAAAACCTGCTGTGCCACTTTTACTTTGAAGGGTAATGGGTGTAGCCGTAGCAACCTGTGCAAATAAACCGACGCCATAAAAGGCAGCCACACACTGCAGGACGAGTGCGAAGAAAGAGGTTGTGGTTCATTCGGTGACAACAGACACAATGAAGTGAGTATTCAGTTTTTTTTCTGACTTTTTAAAATAATACTTTTTACTGTGTTTAAGTGCTACAAAAATAAGTTGGATTTGATTTAGTCAGTGTGCATAAATCCCCCAAAACAATCGGGGACATTAAAAATATTTTTTTTTTAAATAGTTGAACAGAAAATAAGGCAGAATATAAATAGAAGACAGCATGCCGTCTTGTCTTGAACATTATTTATGAATAGCTCATTTTAACATACACTCCTAATTCAGACTCGTCCAAGTTTATACTTTAAATACCCAAACCCGTTGGTTAATATTGAGTGGGTCTGTTTTTCTCTGTTTGAGTAATATGACTTGTTCAAGCCTATTCTAATATTCCAGACTGTAAAATAAGTAATAAAAGTATGTATGATTCTTGCTTCTATCGTACGGGATAAATAGCTTCGTCGTCCAACACCCAAAGAATCAAATATTGTTGATTCGTTATTGTATTCAAAGTGAGAAGGTTGTATTGGGACACTGTTACAACCCTGCTGTTGGCCCAGCCCCTGCGTTGGGAGGAAATGCAAAAAGGACTGACAGCACTCGTCTGCGATTGGTGGCTTCCTCTTATCCTATGCAAATTCTCCTGTGCTGCTCCTTCTTCAGGGTTGGTCTTCTTCTTCCTCCATCTGCACTTGGAGCCAACCAACAATCATTCCTCATCAGTCTCCACAGTTAAAAGGATCTCTGGAACATTTGCTCAGGGGGAATCTGACTAGCAGGTTGCCCCACTTCGAGTGTTCATGTGACTTGCCTCTTTCGATAATAATTAGACTAGACTAGACTAGACTAGACTAGATTAGATTAGATTAGAAGGCTTAGTAGGATTCAGCTGTGTTGTGAAAAAGGTTCTGTTTTGATTGTTATCTGTACATTTTGAGATTGCTCCCTTTGGTAAACTCCCTCTTTGCAGGTGACTCTTTAAGTTTGTCATTGCTCCCTTTGTTAAAACTTCATAATAGACAAAAGAGGATGTAACAGACACCTATATTTTAAATAGATTTAATAATTTCCTACCATTATCAGACAGGTGCAGTGGGTGGGGTGCCACATTAAGAGAGGTCATTGACCATGGCTCAGTTTATCTTATCTCCTCGATATTTCAAAGAATTTAAACCACTTCTAAGTGGTTTGGATAGTTACAAAAGACAGGGTTTTGTCATGATTAATGATAAATAATTCTTTACCTGCCACTCATCCAATGAAAGTCTATACAAGCTTAAAAATATTTGGTCATACAAGGGGATGGTTCGAGCAAGGAATAATTTATTTATTTATTTATTTTTTTTGCAATATTTGGTAAAAATGAGCACAGTAATTTGTGTACCCTTCTTTCTTTGGTTATTCTGTTTTAAAACCAAATCACAATAACAAATAAACAGTGTGGTTATTTTGTTTCACTGACTTAAAACAAAAAGAGAAAGACAGAAAAATAAAAAAAATTGCATCGATTTTCTGTTTTACAATTAAATCTTGTTCTGTTTGTGTACGATATTTGGATATCTGGGATAAGGGAAACTAGGACGAGAGCTTCATGTTTTAATCTCACCACACAGAGGACCCACATTGCTGTTACAAAAAGCATGCACATGATATGTGACTAAAAGTGGTGTACTGAATACTTGTGCTCCACGTTTGTTGTGATCAACTTCCATGCGTGCTGACGGCTGCCGCTCGTGGTATTATAACATGCAAAATAAATATTTTTACTGCCCTCTAAGCAGCTGTGTAGATGTTTTTGTAAAAGTGTCAAATTGCAACAGCCTAACAGGCGATAGTCAGTCACCTGTTTATTTGGATACTATTTGGACCGCAACATCATAAAACAAAACATAAACGTGAGCAGCTTTATACTGAAACATCCACAGACTGCATGAAAACAGGAGCAGGACCAGAAAACTGCTGAAATAAATCCTAAAATTCGTATTGTGTGTGGAGACTGGGTACAGCACCTGTGGAGGTAAACCAGGTGCAGCGGACTTCTTCTCTAACTTCCCCGTAAATATCCAAATATCACACAAACAGAACAAGATTTAATTTCAAAACAGAAAAACGCTGCTTATCTGATTTTTGATTTTTCTATAATTTTGTTTTGGTTTTAAGTCAGTAAAACAAAATAACCACACCGTTTATTTGTTATTTAGATTTGGTTTTAAAATGGTTCTTTAAAAGAACAAATGGTACACAGTTACACAGGGTTACTGTTTACAAGTAGAGAACAGAAGGCAACAATATCCTCAAAAATAGCTATTTATAAGAAGATTACAAGGGTATCCATTTTAACATCCAAATATAGCTTTGTAATACAAAGTGTCACTTGTTTCTCAAGCTATAATATTTTGCTTTGTCTCCCTGCAGCTTTTTAGAAGAATTAATGAAGAACCTCCTGGCTGAACCGACGCCATTTCCTCAAGTGACAGAAACGCACATGCTCATACAGTGCATTATGAACAATGACCTAAAGAACTTGAAAAAACTCCTGAAGGAGCACAACATTAAAATGAAATACCCTTGCAGAGAGTGTAATGATTACATCACACCACTGATTGCAGCAGTTGTGAGTCATAACATGGATATTTCCAGTTATCTTTTGTGTCAAGGTTCTAACCCAGATCATCCCTCCAAAAAGGGCTTGACTCCTTTGCACTATGCCTCCCTTTCCAAAGCACCATCTGTTTTTGTGGAGCAATTGCTTAAAGCCAACGCTAACCCCAACAGTTGGAATCTTAGTGATTTACGGCCCTCGCCACTGCAAACTGCAACTCTTGAAGACAGAGAAGATGTTGTGAAATTGCTCCTCTCTGCTGGTGCGTTTGTAACATTTCTACCTAGAACGCACCCAGAACACTTTGACTGTTTAGAAAAAATGCTTAGAATCTTTAAAAACCTTGCATCCAAAGGTGATACATTCTGCTCTAAAATGACCTGTTTCATAAAGATGGAAATAGCTGTTAGAGAAGGACCGCCTGAAAAAGTGCTTGAAAATCTTTCAAGTGCCATGCTCAATGAAGAACCAAAGATTCATCTGACAGTGCTAGAAATGCTCTATACTATTGCTGGCCCAGGGGGAGAAAAGTATAAACAGGGTTGCGTTAAATGGCTAAAGGAAACTAAAAACATTGATGCCTATCTTTCTGGTGTAGTTGCACGCATACCCAATGTTCCTAATCCGCACCACTTAAGGATTTTGATTGATTGTGTACATGGGGTCTTTTGTGCGATTGATAACATGCATCGTGAGCATGCTCTGGCTTTAATTCCCCTTTTACTCAAACATGTCTCCAGCCGAGATATAATAATCCCAGGACTAGACATAAGGGTTAATGTTTTGCAAGCTATCTATGCGATAACTCTGCATATACAAGACCAAAGTGGTTGGGACTACAAGTTTCTGTCAACATTATGCAAGTCCTTGGTCCTTTTTGTTGATGGCAAACACTCCACTGAAATCAGGGTCACAACTTTTGGCATATTTGCAAACTTGCTCCAAGTTAAACTGTCAGCAAGAATCTTGAAGGAAATGGGGGTTACTTCAGTACCCCAGGACATACAGATGTCTGCAGATGTTGAAATGGATGACAAGCTCAAAGAAGGGCTTAGATGTTTAGCAAGTCATTTTAACTCAAACTATTTTTCCAACACGCCATTTCGAAAACCATCCGCAAATGTCACTACGCCCAAGTCCAAGATCACCAAACCATCAGGGACACAACC
This sequence comes from Gouania willdenowi, assembly GCF_900634775.1. Taxonomy (NCBI): domain Eukaryota; kingdom Metazoa; phylum Chordata; class Actinopteri; order Blenniiformes; family Gobiesocidae; genus Gouania; species Gouania willdenowi. The sequence goes on along the minus strand of NC_041061.1, from coordinate 14,680,514 downwards.
ATGGCTATCAGTGAGCAAGAGATGGAAAAGTGAACTTGAGAAGCTTGTTCGCTCAGATGAAGACAAAGTTACAAGGATTAAGAGCATCATGTTTGTAAACCAGGCAGAATTCTGCATAGGGAAGGGAGGTGGTGGCACTGAAATCTTCTTAGGCCTCAGAGATGATGGCACAGAGATTGCAATTAAAAGAATGTTAAAAAGCAACTTTCAGGAACTGAAGAATGAGGAGGGAATCCTGCGACTTCCTGAGCTTGATCATCCATCTATTGTGCGATACATTGACAGTGCAGAAGATGAACATTTTGGTTATTTGTGTCTTCAACTTTGTGAGTACACCTTGGAAGAACATGTCAAAAACATTGACTTGGCTTCACAGATGCCAAAAAATCTCATCATGGAAATTTTTAAAAGTCTGAAGGTGCTTCACTCTCACGATCCTGTGATTATCCACCGAGATCTCAAACCACAGAATGTTTTGATTGGTAAGGCAAGGATGAAGTGTTCTTTGTTATTGCTTGAGCAAATAAAAATTAGATTTATTGTCACATCTTTTCATGAGATTATTAAACATGTTTTTTTTCTTCCTGCAGATGTTAATGGCAAGGCCAGATTAGCTGATTTTAGTATAAGCAGACAGTTACCAAAAGACCAAACAAGCCTGCACACATCAAGCGCTGGAACAAAAGGCTGGATAGCCAGAGAGACTCTGTCAGCAGAATCTGACACTGTGTACACATCAAGGACTGACATACAGGTCGTTTTTCTTGCCTCATAATGTGATCTAATATTGTAATACTATGGAATAACTGACTGAAAGACTAAAGTGTGATCATTTGTTAGGTGGCGGGTATGCTGACCTACTACGTCCTGTCTGGAGGACACCACCCATTTGGAGACGAATTGTATGCAGTGGATTCCAACATTCACAAAGGGGACTACAACTTAGACCACGTTCAAGACTTGGTGGCAAAAGATCTCATTGAGTGTATGATCAACAAAGAACCACGAGAACGACCGAAAGTCAACCAGTGCTTGAGGCATCCCTTCTTCTGGGACAGTGAAAAGTAGGAAGGACACACGTAAATGTTCACATACACTAGTGCTGTTACACGTCACTAATGAACTCAATGTGGGGTGCTCAAAAAAAGTGGATTGTTGTGAGACCATGTGCTTGACATCCTGTGAAATTGTTTATTGCAACAAAAATGTTTCAAGGCGAGTGGAGTATTTGAGGAAGATTGGTAACACAGAGGACGCAAAACGTTGTCGAAATCCGACTCCTGAACTAATCCATTCATTGGAGGAATTCACTAAAGCTTCCTACGGAGATTCTTACGAAGATTCCTACAAAGAGTGGAAAAAAGAGGTGACTTGAAAAGACCAACTTAACTTTATCTATTCGTCAGTAATTAACTTCATGTCTTATGATCTTGCAGTTTCCACATGATTTGGTCCAGGAAATGGATGCCTACACTAAAACCCCCTACCCTGAAAATGTACTTGGACTACTTCGTTTCATTCGAAACCTTAAAGAGCACTAGTAAGTAAAACCACAGTGAAACCATCAATGAGCCTAGTTTAATAGACAAATTCCATAAGTTTGTCCTCTTTTAATGTGTCAAAATGTCTTTGCAGTGCAAAGAAAGCCACCCGCATTGATCTGTTGGCATTGTTTCCAAATCTCTTTGGATTTGTTTACAAGTTTGCCAAGTCCAGAGGGTGGAATTCTGAAACCCCTTTAAAGGAGATGTTTTGAAGAAGGAGCCTCTTCTTTTGCTGACTGCCTTCACAGTTTTTAACAGTTTCCAATCTCTGGAATTTGAGGTAAAGGTAGATTTAAAAAAAATCTACCGAAAATATTTAAAAACTGTAAAAAACAAGATGTACTGAAGTATGGAAGTTTGTTTGTGTGGAATCTTTTATAGAGAAAACGTGTGGTGGCAAAGGTGGAGGGGCTAAGTTACACAGTGAGTTACTTCTGACTCGCTACGTTTCCAGAGTTATTCTTGAGAGTAAATGAAGTGTGCTGAACTTTCAGTTCATTTTGAAAATACATATATAAGGTACAAACTGCCTAAAACATTTGTTTGTAGGGATGTAACGATTCACTCAACTCCCGATACGATTCGATTCACGATACTGGGTTCACGATACGATTCTCTCACGATTTATTTTACAAAATGGGACTGTAGACAATTTAGACAATGTAGAAAATACTGTATTATTTTCCTTTTGTATTTCATTGTCAAAAGAATCCCTTGATGAACTATTCAAAACAATGTAATTTAACTAAAAATAAATCTTGAATGAAATAAATAAAGGAATAATAGAAATTAAAATGAAGCCTATTAATTTAAATTCTGGTTCTATAATAAACAATGCAAAACTGCATAATAGTTCTTTTTCTTTTAAAAGTGCAACTGAAAATGTATTTTGTGCCTTAACAATTGGACTTAAAAAAAAAAAAAAAACCGTGATTGCACTGATTTACGTCATATTTATTTGGACCAGCAGATGGCGCTGATAACCCAGTGGTCGGTTGGCATGCAGATATCTTGCGGTGAAGAAGAGAAGCTATGCTAGCAGACAGAGCTAATAGAAAAACGTGACTTTTACAGATATTCAAGTAATATTACAGATATTCTTTCGGTGCTAAAGGGGTAATGAATCATTTATTAACATATTTAAGAGTAGAAGGCAGCCAGAAAGAAAGTATTAGCAGACTCCGCCCGCCGCCTACACTTGTGGATAGCGCCCTCTGCTGGTTAAAAAAGTATTGCGATTCAATTTTCAAAAAATTGATATCAACCGTGATACCTATGAATCGATTTTTAACTGCCTTACGATAAATCGTTACATCCCTATTTGTTTGTGTGAGATTACAACTATTAATCCCAAAATTACAAAACATTTTGATGTATTTTGAAAAAGTGTGAGGTGGTGTTTTTGTGAATTTTCCTGTATATTTTGATCTTAAAATTCAAATGTGACAAATGAATAAGTTTTTTTTTAACGCTTTATGTTTATATTGCTTTCAGTCAATCACACAAATCTATTTCCCACCACATTTAGGGAAAAATGTGTAAAAAAAATTAATATTAATAATGTGATGCAAATGTGTACAAATGCAAAAGTAAAGATTGGGTGTGATTGAAAACTTCTTCCTCATTCTCTCTTTTCAGTAGAATGTATTGGTAGTTGAAGATAGCTTCTCAATTTGCTTTATTAATCTTGCCATGAGGGAATTCATGGATCAGAGTGTGTAAAGTGAAACACACTCAATGAGAACATGCAATTCCCCTCAGATAGATAGAGCTACACACTACATCATTTTAGCAAGGAATAGTCCAAGTAAGGCCACTGGGACGCCCATATCATGTGTTTGTTTGAAATAAAGTTTTAAATTACAAACCCCTTACTGTGATGTCTTACATTACATTTTGATGTGTTCTTCTGCACGCAACATGAAAGCCAAGGTAAAAAATAAAGAAATAATAAAGAAAAACAAAAAAAATTATTATTTTTTTTTCTTAAGAAAACAAGAAAACCTAAAAAAGCTTTAATACAGCATTTTGGTCAATTTCAGTGAGCTCTCAAAATGTTCCTATTTCAATTCAAATGAAAACAGCTTTATTGGCATGAGAAAACAGCTTTACATTGCCAAAGCAAGTGTGAGAACCATGTACACACAAAAAGATGAAATGTTATAAAATAGCTACATTTGTGCAAAACAATAAGATTAAAATAGAATAACAAAACAGGTTTTCACAATATATATGTAGGACTAAATTTACAATTAGGATATTAATGTTACAAAAGGGGAAAAGGTTATGTAGAGATGTTTACATATATCAATGTACACACACATGCGTCCGCGGTTGTACAAGTACATACATATATAAATACATACAGTACATGTACACAAATACCTGTATGTATATATATATATATATATATATATATATATACATACACACACATACATACATATGTAGTGGGACAACTATTCTCTACTCTGAACTATTTTCCAACAAGAATGATAAAATTTGAATTTTTTTTTTTTTTTTTACATTTAAACTTTAATCCAAAGTGTTTCTTTTTCTTTCTTTCTTTTTTAAAATAATGTTTAACCACAAAGCGGAACCTGTTATTTTTTGTAACATTTTTACGCACGACTCGACGGAGGAGGGAAAACGTGACGTCGATAGATAAACAAACGGACTCGGAGCAGGACAGAGGACTTCACTGGGTCACGGACAGCGGTCTGTCTCTGTGTCCGTGTCGCTTTGCAACACCTCGGAGGATGCAGTCTTCCAGGAGGAGCGACAGCGACTGGCAGGGGCTGGTCAGCGAGGTGAGTCCGCGGACAGGCGCTGTAGCGGCGGACTGATATGAGAGGAGCTCCCGGTGCTCCATATGGCAGCGGTTGGCTGTGGTCCTTTCCGCCTTCATGGAGGGACGTGTCAGCTCAGCTGTAGCTGCTCTCCCTTGATTACGACTACCCGAGCTTATTATTATTATTAATATTATTATTATTATTTTTTAAAAATACTATTAGTAGGTATCGAGCTAATTAGCCCAAGCTGCTAACCTCCTTCTTCAGGGATACGTTGACTTTAAATCCACCTGTGGCCCTACGTGTAGTTTACCTGTGACCAGGATATGAGTTCACTTTGCTCTGCTACATCCTGGTGTCTGTTATTTGTTCTGTGAGTGTTGTCCTATATCATTGTTCAATTACAATTATAATGACGAGTTTCCCCAATTACAATTACTTTTTGACCTCAAAGTCCAATTACAATTACGTTCTCAATTACTAGGGCTGGGAAAAAATAAAATCGATTTAATTGATTAGTCGAATTTGTAGATAAAAACAAATTTTATTTAGCAAATTCGAGTTAAAAAGAAATACATTTTTAAGTATTTTACCCTTTGAGTAGGCTATATGTGTGCCACAGGCACGTTTAATGTTTTATTCACACTATGCTGAGATGCTAATGGAAGAGTATATTATTTTTTAAATTGTAATGTTATAAAATATGTAGTTATCTGATTTTTTTAATCAGAAAATTGAAGCTACTGTGAAGGTGATGTTGCACTTTTGCTTAAACCTGGGTTAAAGCTTGAAATTGTTGAATGACAGAGCCTCATTTACTGTTTATTTTGGGATTGTTCTATGCATTTTAACTCTTGAGGACAATCACAGCAATAAAGTTGTACTTTTGATAATATATATGATGTCATTTTTAAGTGCATTGAAATAATGAATAAATCAAAAATCGATAATCTAAAATGAAATTTTTCTTTAAAAAGTCGGAGATTTTTTTTTAGGCAAAATCGCCCAGCGCTATCAATTACTAAAGATTACAATTAATCACAATTACTGAGCCTGAAATAAATAAATAACCTAATAAAACTTAACTTTCCTCTTGTGTCAGCTTATGATAACAGGTCTTAAATCAGCTGTAAAATACACTAAAAACTAATATCTATCATCTAATTATTTTCCTATCTATTGGTTTTATTGTTTGGCTTCCTAATCAATGAAAATATAGGTTTTAATATTTTTGGTGATGGCGTCTCAGCCTCTTTTGTGTCAGTATACCCCTTGATTTCAATTTTTTTTTAAATGGTAAAATGTGGGAAAGCTTGATCTGAAATATATTTTAATAATTAACAACATTTTTGCTGAACTGTACATAGATCTGATGCACTTTTCCCCAGTTTTGCATTAAATAATACTGTAATTGACAATTCTTATAGAACGTTCATGGCAATTACAAAAACAATTATCTAAACTCAATTACAATTAAAATACGATTAACAGATATTTTTTTAAATTACAATTATAATTACTCCTTAAGTATCAATTACACAATTACAATTATAAATTACCCCAACCCTGGCTCTCAGTCTAATTTTTTGTGGCCCCAAAGCAAATCCCCCAAAATTGTATTTCTAGAAGTTGGAAGGAATATAAAGCCCAACATAAAACATAAAAACAACTCCCAAAACACACAAATTGACAGCAAAATGCACAAAGTACACAAAAACACACAAAAAATACACAAAATGACTCATAAAACATGAAATGACAACAAAGACAGACACAACAAACACTTAAACAAACAAAATGACTTCAGCAACGCAAAACAACACAGAAAAGCTTCAAAGACACACAAACTGACACAAAATGATATGAAAATACAGAAAAAAACAACGAAAATACAGAAAGTGACCCCGAAAAGGCACAACATTACAACAAAATTGCAGAAAATTACAACAAGAACATAATAAAATAACAAAAACACATGACTTTAAAAATGCACAAAATAACTAAAAACTGACAAAACATCATAACCACAAAAACAAAAAAAGATAAAACTCTTTTTCCTCCTGTGTTAATTTTCAGATTGGTGATTATTCTAAATGCTGACATGAATGTTGATCATGTGGCCACCGGATCAGATACACAGATCAGATACAATCACCATTTTGTGGCGCCCGCTGTGATAGAGTTGCTCGATTGTAAAGTTGCACATGCTAAAATAAGCAGCAACCTTTATCAACAAACCACGTTTAAAAAGCGCGAGTGATTTTTTTTTTTTTTTTTTTTAACATTACCTTTGACCAGATTTACAACAATACTTGTCAATGTTAAAACTAAATGTTAAATCTAAATGTAAATGTTAATATTAAATGTAAATGTTACATTTACACACTGATTAATGCTTATGGCCCCAATTGTGATTGCCCTCAATTCTTTCTAAAATTGTTTCTCATGCTTACATGTACCTCAAATGAGCTTGTCATAGGTGGGGATCTGAATCTAGTTCTGGACCCCGAAAAGGACCGATCATCCTCTAATCCCAACACTCCAACCCAAACAGCCAAGACACTTAATAGAGAAATGGCCGACCTCTAACTGGTAGACATTTGGAGGGAATTGCATAAAACACTACTCATTCTACTCTAGGGATGTAACGATTCACTCAACTCCCGATACGATTCGATTCACGATACTGGGTTCACGATACGATTCTCTCACGATTTATTTTACAAAATGGGACTGTAGACAAATTTTTTTTTGGGAAAAAAACTAGAAAATACTGTACTATTTAACTTTTATTTTTCATTGTCAAAAGAATTCCTTGATAAACAATTCAAAACAATGCAATTTAACTAAAAATAAATCTTGAATGAAATAAATAAAGGAATAATACAAATGAAAATGAAGCCTATTAATTTAAATTCTGGTTCTATAATAAACAATGCAAAACTGCATAATAGTTCTTTTTTTTTTTGAAGTGCAACTGAAAATGTATTTTGTGCCTTAACAATTGGACTTGATTACACTGATTTACATCATATTTGTTTGGACCAGCAGAGGGCGCTGGTAACACAATGGTCGGTTGGCATGCAAATATCTTGCAGTGAAGAAGAGAAGCTATGCTAGCAGACAGAGCTAATAGAAAAACGTGACTTTTACAGATATTCAAGTAATATTATAGATATTCTTTCGGTGCTAAAGGGGTAATGAATCATTTATTAACATAATTAAGAGTAGAAGGCGACCAGAAAGAAACTATTAGCAGACTCCGCCCGCCGCCTACACTTGGGGATAGCGCTCTCTGCTGGTTAAAAAAAGTACAGCGATTCAATTTTCAGAAAATCGATTTCAACCGTGATACCTATGAATCGATTTTTAACTGCCTTACGATTAATCGTTACATCCCTATTCTACTCACATGCTCATATTAGTTATTCCAGAATCGATGTTTTTCTTATTCATGGTGAAAAAATCCACCTTGTAGGTTCCTGCGAATACCTAGCTATGACTAACTCAGATCTTATGATCCATATGGCTCATCAGAATATCTCAAGGGGTTTAAGACTGTGGCAATTTTTCCCACACACCTACTCAATGACGCAGACTATGTCAAACGTATCAAGTATCATATTGGCAATTTTCAAAATTGAAATGAGGAGACCTTCAACACTTTAAATAACAAAAAGATCGAATATGACATGCTAACTCCACGCATGGTTGAAAACTATGAACATGGGGACAAATGTGGAAAATTGTTAGCCTGGCAGATCCGGAAAGAGGACATTCAAGATGTATCCCTTCAATTAAGACCAAGGCAGGTGCCACTGTAGTTTATTAACCTAAATTAACTAATGAGGCCTTTAGGGACTTCTTTGTGGAGTTAGACTACCCTCAGGGCGTGAATAGTTGTAAAGTTGATAATTTTTTGGAGGGAATTACGATGCCGGGAGTGGCTGAGGGGACACGGGACAATCTGGAGATGGAGATCACTAATCAGGAAGTTCTGAATGCAATAGAAAAGCTTTCGGACGGGAAATCACCAGGACCAGATGGTTTCCCCATGGACATCTACAAAGCTTTTGCATCTGATCTCATTACACCGCTAACAGGCATGTTCAGACATGCAATTGAGATTAACCAGCTGCCCAAAACATTAGAACAGGCCCTGATCATAGTCTTGCCGAAGCCAGGCAAGGATCCAAAACTGTGCAGTTCCTATAGACCTATTTCTCTCCTGCCATCTGAAAATAAGATATTTACCAAGGTTATAGCCTCTAGATGTATTGCCTAATCTTATAAATAAGGACCAGACTGGTTTCATTAAAACCCTAACATACCCTAATCCTAACATACGTAGATTTCTAAATATTATTTCTTGTGCTAAAGACACCAACACCCCTGTAGTTGCTCTTTCATCAGATACTGAAAAGGCATTCGAACGCCTTGAGTGGGCATTCTTCTTTGCAGTCTTGGAAAAATTGAACTTTGGTCCAAATTTTTCTACAAATGATTCAGATACTCTATCTCAATCCATCAGCGATGATTCATACAAATGCTTATACTGTATATCGTCTCTTTTTCCCTTGTCATGGGGTACACGTCAGGGCTGTCCCATGTCCCCACTGCTTTTTTCTCTGGCTATTGAGCCCCTCGCAATTGCTATAAGAGCACATTCTACTATAGAGGGCTTTGTGGTTGAGCAGGAAAATCATGTCATCTCTCTTTACGCAGACGATATCTTGCTGTACCTGACCGATGCAGCATCATCACTTCCCACCCTTAGTATTGTATTAGAAGAATTTGGCCGTGTCTCTGGCTATAAAATAAACTTAAATAAAAGTATATTGCCCCTCATTAAGGTAGCCCAACAACTACCAAGAGTTAACATCCTATTTCATTGGGAACCCTATTAGATTTGTTATTTGGGAGTGCAGATACTCAATCAGTTAGACCATGTTTTCCCTCTCAATTATCACCCCCTTCTTAAAAAGTAGAAGTGCACCTGAAAAGGTGGAAGCCCCTACTTCTATCCCTAAGTGGGCGAGTAAACAGCATAAAAATGAATGTCCTACCCATATTTATCTATTTCAAGCACTTCCAACACCAATACCAAAAGCCTTTTTTAAAAAATTGGACAGCCAGATTTCTAGATTTCTGTGGAACGGGAAGGCTGCAAGAGTCAAGCTTAAAACCCTCTGTTGTCCCACTGATCAGGAAGGACTTAGCCTATCTGATTTTCAGTTATACTATATGGCTGCCCAATCCAAAGCTATCTGGTCTTGGGTCAAAAACTCTGAACATCCTCCAGCATGGAAACAAATTGATCAATCCCATGCTATTGAAGTGATGTCAAGTATTCTGTTTATTCCCTTTTACCATAGTCTGAAAGAGGTAACTAACCCAAAAATAAAACATATGGCTAAAATATGGCGTGATACAAGAATAAAGTTTCAAAGTGTCCAGAAAATATATAAAGCTACCCCATTCCATTTTAATCCTGCTCTACCTGAGCCACTGATGCACCGCAGCCTAATTGAGATCAATTTCATAGCACATGCACATAGCATGTATATTGCCTGGTTTTACAACTATTATATTTTGCTAACTTAAATTACATATTTATTTTCTCTCTTTATATTTTAATTGTTATTATTATATATATTTTAACTGTTATTATTTTTATTTTATTATTTTTCTTTAATTTTTTCACATTTGTGTTTTCCTTGAGTGAATGCAATACTGAATACGATACTTAACAATACCACTAATATTACTATTATAATGTAGTGTACTGTCTGTGGGGGATAGAGGGAGGGAGGGTGGGGGTTTATGGGTAATGTGGTTTGCGTTGAAAGTTCTGTACAGACCTTTTTCTATATCTGTATGAAAATCAAATGAAAACTCAATAAACACAGTGATAAAACATATATATATATATATATGTATATATATATATATGAATCTAATTGTTAACCCATTTTCAAAATTTCTACCCCCTCAGTGTCAGCCGTTTTTGAGCATTTTGACTGATTTTTTTTTAAAATTTTGTACGGTGACACTGAATTCTAACACCAGGTTCTGAAAGATTAAAGTCTCTCATTTAATCAGAAAGAGATAATTATGTTTCCAGCTTGTTTCGTTCTTCTGTAATCCGCAGTTGAATAGAGACAAATTTCACACAAATCGTCAGTTTGTGACAAAAAAGCTGAGAAAAATCAATTAGTGACATTGAAGCAATTTTTTTTGCTTTAGTGACACCTCAACATTAGTTTCCTTCTATAAAACTACAAAAACAACACTGAGACCGGGCTTTTCATAGCAAAATTATTATTATATTGCAATCTGGGTCAGAGTTGTATGGATTTCCTACTGTATTTTGGCATTCCTCCAAGTCTCTCCCCCCGCCGTTCTCCACACACGCAACTTCCTCCTATCCTGGACATGCTTGCCCTGTTTTTTTTAAATCATTCTTTCTCACCATCGCGACATTTTGCACAGAGTCCACTAACCTGAAAAGTTTGGTCACGCAGTGTGTATAAAAAAATTGATTGTTATCACACATTATCGTCACTCCTCTGAATTGTAGTTCCTGGTGTGTAAGAGGAAACTGGAGAGCAAGAAGGAGGCTCTTCTCATCCTGTCCAAAGAGCTGGATACCTGTCAGCAGGAACGGGACCAGTACAAGCTGATGGCCAACCAGCTGCGGGAGCGCCACCAGGGACTGAAAAAGAAGTACAGAGAACTCATTGTGAGTGTGTCACCTTTTGGACGATATGAAAGATTTGCACATTAAAATGGAAAGCTGTATGAGCATACATTTGATCAGTGATATCAAGCTCTACTAAGTGCTGTATTTTTGGAGTAGATGTACTTGATTCTTGACCCCCAACACTGACCACTGATATGAAATGTAACCTCGAACAGCTTTCTGTATATTAAAACTTTGATCACAACTTCATAACTGGGTAGTCACATCATTATTTTTGTTCTTTTTTAAAAAAAAAAATAATAATAATCCAAAAGCAAAAGTAACCGATGGGGTTTTTGTTTTTATGTTCCAGGATGGTGACCCCTCTTTGCCACCAGAAAAACGCAATCAAGTAAGTTGTTGCCAATGTGAGGACTGTCCTGTTGCATTAGTTTCTAATGTCATTGCCTTAATCTTAATATGATATAAAAGTATGTTGGCAGGGGTCTTTATGTCTTGATTGTAATTATTATTCTCCCAGAAAACCTTAAAGAGGGGACATTTTAACCCCTTTTTACCTTTGGCCGTTTTGGAACTTCCTTTGTCACATTTTTACCGCTTTCCAACACCTTTTCCAGACTTTACTATACCGTTTGCTCAATGAATATCCTTTTTTTTTTTTTTTTCATATTTTTACTTCTTTTTGACCCTTTCATCCAATTTTTGTCCTATTTTTAATTTTTTGGGCCACTTTTCATCCCGCTAAGCTACCTTTTGCCCAAAAAATACCACTTGCTTCCTTTGTTTCTTTACATTTCGCCTCTTTTTGTTCCGCATTTTTGCCCTTTTTCACTGTTGTTTGCCATATTTTGCCAATTAAAGCTACCCCTTTGCCATTACGTACCACCTGAGAGAGAGATAGTACCCACATTCACTCAAACTTTTGACAGGTGTGACGTCACGCCCTTTGTCCCGCCCCCAAACCGGAAGTCCCGCCTTCCCAAACCGGAAGTCCCGCCTTATAGCACCCGCCAAAATGAAGAAAAAAAAAAAAAAAACCTGACCTACTTTGGTCGTCTCTATGCAGATTAGAGTGCTTTGAACATACAACCTTTGGACTTACGCACACACACACACTGGCTTCACCATGTCTACAGGTATCATTAGTGAAACTGTTATTACAATTCTACAAGAATCAAAACGTATTGCCGGTCAGCATGAAAAGTCTTTGGTGTTTTTGAAAAGAATTCAGACACCACCTCCATTTCCTTTGCATCAAGAGTGGTCACTTGAAAGTTATGATGAACGCGGGAGCTGGGGGTACGTATTCAAGTATGAGACGGGTGAACTCTGTCTGTATCAGAAGAATGTTTGTGAAACCACACAAATGTCTGCGGCTGATTTGTCGTCAAATGACTGGGGTGTATTAAAACTAGCTAACCCTAGAAACATCAAAAATAATGAAGAAGAAGAAGCTGCTTCTGATACTACAAAAAAGCAAAAGCTGAATCCTTTTCCCACATCCACCGATTTATGTGAGCTAAAAGAACCATTTGTGAGTATTTGGTTGACAAAAACATCAGGCACAGCCCGTTGGTTCTACCGCGCTAGTTATAAGAAGCAGAAAGACAATACCCCTCAGCAGAGATCACTTCCGGTTTGGGGGCGGGACAAAGGGCGTGACGTCACACCTGTCAAAAGTTTGAGTGAATGTGGGTACTATCTCTCTCTCACCTGGTTCCTCTTTAGTTGTCAATTATTTTGCCACTCTTGACTGTTTTTGACCCATTTTAGTAACTTTTCACTCTTTTTTTTTGCCTTGTTTTTGCCATTTTTGTACCATTTTTGGCCACCTGTTACAATGTCTGCCTCCACTCGCTTATTAAAAAAGAACAAAAAATAAAAAAATACAACACGTAGCGGACCGGACCGGCCCACTTAGGATCAATGGCCCACCGGGATGATGCCCGGTATGCCAGATGGTCAGCCCACCCCTGGATGTTTTTTGCAAGTTTAATTTTGTGTACGGATGTATTTATATGTGTAAGAGGAAGTTTTCATCCGTCTTTTCTGACTGGGGATGTTTTTTGGCTTGTATTTGTCGTTGCCAAGGTGAACCTGGCTCAGTTGTTGAGAGACTCAAGAGAACGAGTGAAGAAGCTCACAGAGGAGGTGAAGGAGCTCACACAGAGGCTGACAGAGGCCCAGGGAGATAACAAGGTACCATTGCAAACACGTCTTTATGGCTGGCACTCCCGATATGAAACGCATGAATGTAACTGAGTTTCTCCTCTGCAGCTCCTGAGGATGACCATTACACGACAGAGGCTGGGTGACGAAGAGGTCGGAGTGCGTCACTTCCCCGCACATGAAAGAGAAGACCTGGTCTGCCAGCTGGAGAGGGCGGGGCTACAGGTTTTTACATTTGTTACCGTAATCAGGGCTGGGGTCAATTACATTTGTCAATTACAATTACAGTTGCCAGCTTTTTTTTTCACAATTACAATTAAATTACAGTTATTTTATATCCTCAGAAAGTCGATAACAATTACGTTCTCAATTACTAATTCAATTACATTTCCTCACAATTACTGATTCTGAAATAGATAATCTAATAAAAGTTAACCTTCCTCTTGTGTTAGCTTTCTGTTAGCATCTCTTATTATAATATCTATCATCTAATTTAATTCCTATCTATTAGTTTCTATATTAGGCGTAATCAATGAAAATATTGGTATTGATATTTTTGGTGTGGGAGTCTGAGTCATTTTTGTGTCAATGTACCCCTAAATTTCATATTTCTTAAATACATATCTGTACATTGAACAGTAACATGACATTTTTTATAGAATTTTCATGACAATTGCAATTACACAGTCAATTATCGAAACTCAATTATAATTTGATTACCATTACGACAGCAACAGATTTTTAAAATCACAGTTACAATTATAATTATGTCGTAATTGTAATTAATTATCAATTACACACTTTTATGGGATTATTTATAAAAGGGTCAATAATTGTTATTAAATGTAATTGAACTTTAGCAATTGAGAAGGTAAATGTTATTGACGTTTATGGGGAAATAATAATTGTAATTTTAAGTTTAATCAGAAAAAAATGCTGGTCATAACCGGAATTGCAGTTGAAAAATGTAATTGACCCCAACAATGGTTCATAGATCCCCCTAAATCCTTGACCTTGACTTAAATAGATACAAAATACATAATTTGAATGTGTGATATGCCTTTACAATGGACCTGTAATGCTGTACTAAATAGTTTAAAATAGAAACAGAATCTGTCTGTGCTGAGTGTAGCTTCTAAAGGAAAAAAAAAACATTTTGACATGCAGGTTTTGCGCATTACTCCGTTTTTTTACGAAGAAAAAATGTCTTCAGCTGCTGTACTTTTGGCACGGATCCTTTCTCTTCTAGATGGAGGAGATGGAGCACAACATGAAGGCGCTGACAGACGAGCTGCAGGACGTGAAGGCCGAGCGCAGCGTGTTCAGGGAGAAGGCCGAGCGGCTCAACGTGGAGCTCAACCACGTGTTGGGGAACCGTGAGGCGCGGATCATTGATGTTGACGCTCTTTGCATGGAAAATAGGTAAAAAATTAAAAAATAAAACCCACTTATGTCAGATCTAAAAAATGTTAGATTGAAGTTGTTTTTTTACATTTACCATGTCATTAAAATATAATGATTTTTTTACATCACGTGTCAAAATCTTTAGAGCATTACAAAATAATCCAGTTGTAGATATATCTAAAATCTACCAATTTAATGAAACTCCACAATATCACATGAATGCAGTCATTTTGAATTGCAAATTGGTGAAAGAACTCTCAATTTTTCCACAATTCTTTCAATTTCTCACAAACAATTCCACAAAATTCCTCTAAATGACTCAAAAAATTGGTGACAAAATCAAGATTTTCAGAAGTGAATTGAACTGTTATTGAAAATTAGGGCACAATAATGTTAATTATTCTTTTTTTCCCCTCCCCACATAAAATCTGTGGCCCACTTGAGATTAAACTGGTCCATATTCTGAACTAAAATGACTTTATATACATTTTTCAAACTTTTGCAAACAAAATGTTCCTTAATGTCCATCTTATTCCTGGTGGTGCTACTGTAGATATTATAAATAACTAGCATTTTGCAAATGGCCAATCAGTCCTTTCATCAGTTCTTCCTGTTATTATTCAGGTCGCGATTACTGTTATTTTTATTTATTTTCGCTGTTTTTTAGCATTAAATTATATATATATAGAGAATATATTAATGCAGAGGTTTCCAACCTTTTTCGGGTCGTGGCCCCATTTTGAGATCACAAATGTCCGGCGACTCTAGAGTTATTTTTTTTCTTCCTAGAATTAGTTTTTGATCATGTTTATTTAAGTGTTACAAACACAGAGTTGCCAGGATTAGTGCACAAAGTGACAAGATGCACCACCTCAGATATTTTTATACTGCATGTTATTTGAACTCGATATATACTTGAGAAAGTTTAAGTTTAGGATACATTCATTTGATATATACTGTATATAGTGTGTGTGATGTAATCATTTTGATATAATAATTCAAAACTTTTTAAAAATAAAATTGAATCAGTTTTTTTTTTTTTTTTTTACCAATTACTAGACATTTCAGACGACCTAATTTTAATTCCTGGTGATCCCACATGGGGTCCCGACCCCATGGTTGCAAAACACTGTGTTAATGTAATAATAGTAACATTAAAGCAGGAAGTTTCGCCCATTATTATAAGGTCTCCTAATTGAGTTTATTTTCAGGTATTTGCATGACCGTTTCACCCAGCTGCAGGAGGAGGTGAACCTGTTGAAATCCAACATAATGAAATATAAGGTAAGATTTTTTATTTTTTTTTTTTATTTGTATGTGAAAATTCACTGAATGAGTGTTTGAGCTGAGCCGTGTCCTTTCAGTCAGCCCTGGAACGAAAGAAAAACTCCAACACATATGGGAAATCCAGTACCAGTCCCCTCACTGGAGTCCTCTCAGCCAAACAAGGTGAAACTGCTCGGCTCAATTTTGGTGTCAATTTAAACCACGTGTCAAACTCGAGGCCCCGGGGGCCAAATCCGGCCATTTGGAGCACCCAATTCGGCCCCGCAAGAGAAAGTAAAAATGACAAACATGAATCATTGTGTAAATGAAACTCAACTTTATTTGCAGGGACTCATGGTGTTCCTGGTGCATTTTTAATGTTTAACTGTTGATAAAAACCTCATAAATCTTTAAATTTCTCTCAAATTATTACACATTTTCCTCAGTTAAATAGAAATTTGGCACAAATCTAGTAAATTTAAAGTGAAGACTATGGGGAGAGCAGCGATTTTAAAAGTGAGGGTGTTCTAAGGGTAGGGCAACCGCCGACTTCCAATTTAGTTTATTAAATCAATTTACTAAAACCATGATAAAGCTGTTATTAAGTCAGTGATTCTCAACATGTGGCTCTTTATGTCTAAATTTAAATTATTATTTTGCAACTTCCTTTCTCCCATTTTTGCCCCTTTTCCCAAAACTTTTACACTTTTTAGTTTTTTCAGACTTTGGCTTCCTTTTGCCAATAAATATCCCTTTTTTCCAATTTTTTTTGATACTTTCATCCAATTTTTGTCAATTCTTTAACCATTTTTTGCCACTTTTCATCCAAATAAGCTACCTTTGCCCAATAAATAACACTTTTTTCCCTGCATTTTGCCTCTTTTTGTCCCACATTTTTTCACTATTGTTTATGACATTTTCCTTATTTAAGCCACCTTTTGCCATTACATTCCACCTGTTTTGTCATTTTTGTCAATTTTTTTTCCACTCTTGACTGGTTTTGGCCCATTTTAGTCACTTTTCACTCTTTGTCACATTACTCATCACTGTTAACTCTTTGTTTACTTTCTCGGAACGGCGGATTCGTCAAATGGCTGGCTGTGATTGGCTTGATCACCATTCAATCAATCAATCAATCAAACTGGACCAATACATTTTCAACAATGAATCTCTCTGTAAAAAGTGAGGGGGGTTAATTTTGTTTTCATGAAAGTGGGGGTGTCACATCCCCCACGGGTGAGACGCACCTGGTGAAGATCTTGTTGGGACAGATATGTCACTTATTTTTTGGATAAGGTCGGTTTCTTACATATTTTATGTTTTATGTACAAGTGCAAACCAGGGCACAATAATGTTGAAATTACTCGTTTTCCAGCATAAAATCTGTGGCCCACATGAGATCAAACTGCTCCATATTTGGCGCCTGAATAAAATGAGTCCCAACAGGGTCTTCACTTTAAATTTACAAGATTTTGTGAGCAATTTCTATTTTATTAAGGGAGCTGTTATGTAATAGTTTGAGGAAAATTAAAAGATTTTGTAAAAATCTGGAGTTTTTCTCAACAGTTTAACATAAACAATGGCTGCCATGATGCTCGTTTTCCCGCATATTATCTGTGGCCCTCTTGAGATCAAACGGCTCCTTGTTTGTCCCCTGAACTAAATTGAGTTTGACAGCCCAGATTTAAACTGATGATAACAAATAATCTGAAAACTTGTGAAAGCCGGTGACAGTTATCAGCCAAACGTACACAACTGTTGGCCCACCGCCTCCACAACAAATCTGATTCTTTCGCTGTGTCTCTCTGCATTATTGAACAGCTTCCCTTTTTTTGGAGGCCAATCCTTCAGCCTGCACTCAGATACCAGCTGGGTTACTAATTGTATTGGGAGTGGTAGAGAGCACCACTGGCAGGGAAATGAGCCTGCCATGATGAGTGACAGTAGCTGGCAGGAGCAGCACAGTAGGCCGTTGAGTTGCATTTTGGAGTGTATCACCTCACAGACAGCTGCTTCTAACTCACCGTCTAATGCTCATTATATCCTCTCTTCTTCTCTTTTTTTCTTTCTGATCCTCTTTTAAACTTCAAACTATTTTTCTACTTCCTGCCCTCTTTTCTTTTCTTTTTTTTTTTTTTATCAGTGCAAGAGATGCTCCTGGAGGAGCAGGGCTGCAGCCTGCCGGCAACACCTCAGTCCATCTCTGACCTCAAGTCCCTGGCCACTGCACTGCTGGAGACCATCCATGAGAAGAATCTGGTCATTCAGCATCAGAGACACACAAACAGGTATTAAAAGCACCAAAAAATAAAATAAACATGCAGGCATGCTCGACTTTTATCACAGCAGGGGCTGAACCGAGAGCCACATTATCAATATTCATGAATAACGACCAATGAGAGCATGAATACAGGAAAGAACAAAGGGTTTGGCTTTGTTTTTCTTGTGGTTTTATATACTTTTCTGGGTTTTTTTGGAGCAGTGTTTTGTGTTTTTGGAATAATTTTGTGTATTTTTTTCGTCATTTTGTTAATTTTTCTGTTATTTATCGTTATGTGTATTTTTAGTTATCTTAAACAGTTTTTGGTTCATGTTGTGTACTTCTTTTGTCGTTTTTACATATTTTTCTGTAATTTTGTATACATTTTGAGTCATTTGTTGTTTTTTGTAAAATTCTCTTTTATTTTTGTGTATTTTTAGTTGTGTGGGGTATTTTTGTGTTAAGTTTTCTGCATTTCTGTCATATTTTGTTGTCATTTTACATACTTTTCTGTTTTGTAAAATTCTGTTTTATTTTTGTGTATTTTCTTTTGTGTTTTTTGATTAATTTTGTGCATTTTTGTTTTATGTTGTCATTTTTTATACTTTTCTGTTATCTGTAAAATTATCTTATTTTTTGTGTATTTTTAGTTTTTTTTTTTTTTTTAATTCTCTTTTATTTTTGTATGTTGTATGTTGTGTTTTTTTGTTTTTGGTTACTGCATCTTTTTAATATTTTGTTGTCATTTTATATACTACTATGTATTTTTCAAATTCTCTTTTGTTTTTGTGTATTTTTAGTTGTGTTTTATGGTTACTTTTGTGTATTTTTGTTATATTTTGTTGTCATTTTATATACTTTTTTATTATTTTGTAAAATTTTGTAAAATTCTTCTTTTATTTTTGTTCCTTTTTTGAAGTGTTTTTGGTTAACTTTGCGCATTTCTGTTGTAATTTTTTGTCTTATTATGTACTTCTGCTAGAGTTCTGTTATTTTTTAATGCCTTTGTATATTTCTGTAATTTTATGTATTTCTTTGAGTCATTTTCTTTGTTTACTTCCGGGGGGCCACGCATAATTAGACCGAGGACCACTTGTGGCCCTTGGGCTGCCTGTTGTCCATGCCTGGTTTATTGTATCAAAGCGTAGAGTCAAATACTGCATCTAATATTCCAACTTTAGTCATGTTTACCCAGCAGCTTTATGAGTCCTCCTCCTCAAAGACAAACTCCTATGTTCTTACACTTGAGCCCACACACACACACACACACACACACACACACTTACCATGTGTTTACTTTGCACTGATCCCTTTGTTTCATTTTTTTTTTTTTTTTTTCTTTTTTTTTTATTTTGCACTGAAGGATTCTGGGAAATAGAGTCTCAGATCTGGAAAGAAAGCTGAAGACTTTGGAGGTTTCTGGTTTATGGAGTCTTCCAGGTGCGTCCTATTATATTCACACATTTTTAACAGTTGATTTTTAACACAAGGGAAATAAGTTATGTTAATTTGAAACACAGTCGAGGGCACATGTGTTAAACTCAAGGCCTGGGGGCCAAATCCGGCCCTTTAAATCATTCAATTCATTAAGAAAATTAAAAAATGACAGAAAAAACATGAATTATTGTGTAAATCACCTAATAATCCAGTTGTATCTATCTGAAATTCACTAACTCTACAATATTTTTTGGGGCTTGCATTTTTCCTTTGTTCATATTACATGAATGCAGTCATTTTTAATTGCACATTGTGGAAAGAACTCTACATTTTCCCACAATACTTGCAATTTCTCACAAACAATTCCACAAAAATCCTCTAAATTACACAGATTGGTAAAAAGAATGAATAAATCAAGAATGTTAAAGTATATTTTTAACTTATATTGAAGACTAGAGTACAATATGGTTAAAGATGTTATTTTTTTTCCCCCACCTCAAATTGAGGTCAAACTGGTCCATTTTTGGCCCCTGAACTAAAATGAGTTTGACACCCCTGGTCTAGGGGTAAATGTTTCTGAGATGTGAGCTGTTGTAAACTCAATAACGCGTAAATATTCGTCCCTTTAAATGTCTCTACATAGATTCTTGTCTGACTCAACTTTCCACTCCTCAAATGACCGGATTACCTTGTACAACTGTTAATCTATACCACTCCTTTAGCATACACCACTGTTTGCTAGCCACCTATATGTGCGTCTTGTAAATATTTGAGAAACTATCAGTGCCTTTGAAATTTGAAATATGCAAAAAATCGCTATTTAATATCAGTTAAAAGGTATTTTCCCCATTTCTTTTTTTTTAACACTAAACTTCTAATGAGTTTTCTGCACTTACTGTTCCTGTGTCTCTCTCTCCTTTCCGGCTGCGTCTCAGGCTTGACCTACCACGTATCTGTGGGAATTGGGAGTATGTATTCCTTCTGCCCCACTTAACCCATCCATGCCCTCCACTGTCTCTTGCCAGGATAAATTTGGGCAGACGCCCAGAAAACATGTCACCTCACGCCCACTGTTTACAATGTGTCATCTCCTCTGGTTACCCACTCATTTGTCTGTTCATGATACCTTTCACTGAACGGGGGGGGGGTTATGTTGACTTTAAAGCTTCAAAGAAGAACATAACTTTTTTGAAACGATCGAACTAATCGAAAGCAATACAGATTTAATGCCCGTTCTTGACAATTGGCAACTCTCTTACATTGAGTAATACAGGTAGTGTTCTCCTGTACGCCTCACCATTCCATACTTGAAATATTTAGAATAGAACAGAATCCTTTTGTTTGTTGACATTTCACATGCTTTTCCCAATAACATTCAACTACACTTCAAAGATTCAAGCCAAACAGAAACAAGCATCATAAAAGTTCATCAGTACGAAACTTAATCAGTATAAAAGTGTAATTATCTGACACAAAGTACAGTGAACATCTCATGTATAAACCTAAAAAGGAAGAGACCAAATCTTGCACAGTTGGAACTTAATTTATTTTCCACAAAGGCATCTGTTTAATATTAAAGGTTTGTCAAAATGTGCAATTATTTAAAAAAATAAAATAACACTAATAATTCAGTTCAAAATTTAAAAATTCTCAGGCTCTAAGTATAGCTACATTGATGAACTCTAACACAGTGCCATGCCAAATATTCCATAGTAACAACGCATGTACCTTATGAAGAGACCATGAAATGGAAATTAGGGAAAATAATCACAGAAAATAATAATTTACTCAGTAAAGGTTTGGTTTACAAATGTAACAAATTACTTTACATCTTTTTAAAAATACTTAAGTACAAATAAAATTACTCATTTAGAAATGTACTCAAAAAAAAGTACAAGTATCCATAAAAGCAACTCAATTACAGTAACGTGTTACTTTCATCTCTGTATTATTATTATTATTATTATTATTATTAATAATAATTTCAGCCATAGACTTGATGCTTATCCTTGTCTCAGACATTTTGCTATTGCTGTGCTAAAGCAACAAACTTCTTCTTTAAATGTTGGTTGATTAACAATGTAGTCGTGGACTTTAGTAAAACCAATTAATTTAAATAATTTGACAGTGCAAAGGTCTTCAGCTTATATATTTATTCACTAAAACCCGAAAAGAAATACATTTTTAGCTATTTTTACACCCACTGCTTTCACACAGACCGTTTAAGTAGTATTCATCAAAGATGCCTGATTTTTATTATAGACTTAATCCTAAAAAGTTCAATCAGTTGTACTTGTAAGTGTAAGTTCCCCTTCTTGTCCACTGGAGGGAGATGTTGCGCTGCCAGTGAAAGGTGGAGAGGGTGCAGCTGGATGGAGGTGCCTTGCCACGAGACCGTGATTCTCCCCGCCATAAAAGTGACAGGCATCCATTACTGAAAATGATTGCCCACATTACAAACACATTTAGGGGAATGTGGCGTTATTAGGGAATTTGTAGGCAAGGGCCTAAAGAGCCGGACCAGCACTCTGTCCACCACGCAGTGAGACGGAGATACAGAGAGAGATGAGAGCATCTGTGGCCTTGATGGGATATGATGTTGTGCTGATGGATGTGGAAGGCAAATGGGATGGGACAGAGGGGCCTTGGCCTGCTTACCTAGAACCCATAGAAAAGTGGAGGTGTCTACATTGTGTAAGAAGGAGATCGAGCCCAAAACAATAACAATGACGTCCACGCAGTGAGAGATTTTAGTGTGAGTGGTGATTGATGGATGGATCTCCCAGGTTCACCTCAACCCTGACGCTGAATGTGTGCAGGCTTAGATGTGGTATAGCAGGAGAAAGCCTGTCACTGTGCATCAGCCAGTGATAATGCATAGATGGGTACAAAATGCACAGTAAAGCTGTGTTTTTAGTTTTTTGGTCTGCTGACAGGCTTTTTCCAGCTGAGAGGAAGGCATTTCCTGTCACCCTCCAGCAACAAAACAGCATCAGATTCATGTGCAGGTTTGAGAGTGTGTGACAGATTTGTACTCTTCTCTTCATTTTACTCTTATTTGGAGTGCCATGTTTAGGATCCAGTCTTTGGGGTTTGAAAAATATGCAAACTAGGCAATTATTGCTGCTGGATGTGTGCATGAGCACATGGAGATGAGGCAATGATTTCCTGGGTGGGCTGAAGAAAGTCACAGTCTGAAGTTTTGACTTATTTTCTCATTTTTGTTTTGGTCCAAAAGGACTCAGTACAAGGTTGGTTTTCAATCTATTTTTGTATTTTTAACTTACAAATGTTCTGTACAAGCCTTAAAGATAACTCTAATACACATATGTCAAACTCAAGACTCATATTTAGATTATTTACAGTAATAATAAATGGGCAATTATTTTAGAGAAACCTGGAAAATTCTTGCAAATTATCCATCATAATTCTGGCAAATTGTGTTGCAAATTTCCAGAAAATTAGTTCAAGGAATTTTGACCAATTGTGTTACATTCAGGATTTCGTTTGAATTTGTGCTTTTTCCTTTACAAAAACATAAAAAAATGTATTGGTCTGACCCAACATGCTTTCAATGCTTAGCTTTTGTCCTGGCTCTAGTATTAGTTTAACAATTTGCTTTTACACGTTTTTTAAACTTTTACATTGATCTTATAAAAACAAAATGATGAAACGAGCCTGGACAGAGAAACTGAATCCAAGCTTCAAAATAATTCAGTTGGACCACAATTCAAAAGCAATATCTGATTTTTCAAAAGTTTTTTTTCAGTATATTTTTATTTATTATTACTTTTGTCATTTTCAAGTTATTTCATTGACCACTGTGTGTTTTTCTTTCTTCAGCTGAAGGGTACCAACAATTTTGTCCATGTGTGTACATTACATCAGATATAATATTGATTTTATTGGATTTCTTGAGGTTATTTCTCACATCTTCTGTTTTTGATTCAGTTGTAGAATATTCTAAATGTACTGTATATAAATAACCCATTAGTTAATAATTAGTGGGTCAGTATTTGTTGTTGACTATTATTCTCTGCTTGATTGATATCACTTGATCAAGCATTTTCTAACCTTCCACACTACAAAATAAGTAATAAACATATGTAGGAATGGTGCATATATCTTCTCGGATTAATATCAGAGTCGGCCAATATCGTAAAAAGTTGTATCGAGACACCCCTGGTATTTTTTAATGATGTCGTGTACACTAAATTAGCACTAATACAGGAAGTTTCTAGGTTTTTTTTATGATGTTTCTCACAAATACATAACCTTTATTTATATTTTGGACAGTTGGAAACTCCTTTTTAGTCTAATATCTAATGTAGCTGTAAATAGAGTCAACAAGTTTGTGAAATGGCAATTCAGGTTAGCAATGAATGTAGTTGTATTTAGCATTACTGTCGTGTAAAATGCAGTGACGGTCAAGTGGTCCACCACTAAAATGAAGTTAAATCCCCAAAAATATCACTTTTGTAGATGCCTGAAGAATGATGTGTCACGTTGATGCAATAGTTCATATAGAAACAGGATAGACATGGGTTGTTGACACAGGGTTTTATTATCTAACTGTTCAAGATTCAGTTCTTCACTCATTTGCATTACTATTGTTGTCCTCCATCTTTTGTGCGTTTGGAAAGTCACTCATTTCCCCCGTCCTTGGTGTACATTTTCCAGCATCTCCAACAATATGGAATGCATTTATAACAATCTGTCTTTCGTTCTCCATTCATGATTCTCATACATTGTGTCACCCAATCATCCATTTTCTCATATCTGTTTGTTTTTTGGTGCTGCACACTTGAACGATCAGAGTAACAGGCTGCCTGCCTCCCCCCCCCCCCCCATTCAGCCTTTTTAGTGAAGACAAATACCACAATGCGTACGACTTTTGCTGTCTGCGTGCGTATAGTTTTGTGTGTAAACTTGTGATGTCTGGTTTATAGTACACAGTCTCCTACGAGGAGCATATGGTGTCGGCGTAAGAGTCGCGCAGCCATTACTAATGAAGACAGATGACAGGGAGCCAAATTCCTCTTCCTGCGAGTGCTGCAGTGCATACGTGCGTGTGTTTCCCATGCTGCATGACAGCTCTGTAGAGTTGCCATTCAGTCCGAGACTCTGGAAAAACTCTTCTGGAGTCACTCACTTTTTTTTTGTTGATTATCATTTGCAGAGGTGTCGAGTACTGATATATCCTACTCAAATAGAAGTACTGATACTTGATTGAAATTGTACTCAAGTACAAGTAAGTCATACATAAAATACTCAAGTATTAGTAAAAAGTAGATTAATTAAATAGTACTCAAAGTAACCAATGTTTATTTTTGGTAATAAATCTTACCACGGTTCCCTTGCTTACAGTAAACTTAAAAAGGAAGAGACCAAATCTTGCACACTTGGAATTTAATTTATTTTCCACAAAGGTATCTGTACAGGGGTGGACTGGCCATCTGCTTTTGATGAGCAAAATGGAGGCAGACATGGTAACATGACCAAAAAAGGTCCAAAAGTGGCAAAAACGTGGCAAAAAAAGAGTGAAAAATGACTAAAATGGGCCAAAAGCAGTCAAGAGTGGCCAAAAATGGGAACTAAGTGGTATGTAATGGCAAAGAGGTATCTTAAATAGGCAAAATGTGGCAAACAATAGTGAAAAAGGACAAAAATGTGATACAGAAAGAGGCCAAATGTGGGGAAAAAAGAAACAAGTTGTATTTATTGGGCAAAATTTAGCTTATTTGGATGAAAAGTGACCCCAAAAAATTAAAGAAAAGACAAAAAATTGATTAAAGTGTCAAAAAGAATTTGCAAAAATAAACAAAAAATAGGGGGGAAAAGGGAAATTTATTGGCAAAAGGTAGCCAAAATCTGAAAAAAGTGTTCAGAACTTTTTGAAAAGGGGCAAAAATTGGACAAAGGAAGTTGCAAAATGACCAAAGGAAATAGGTAAAAAGGGCTTAAAAAGTGTCTCCCTTTTAAGATTTTCTGGGGAATAATCATTAAAATGAAGACATAAAGAGCATCACTGACTTAATAACAGCTTTTACGCAGTGTTGCTGATAATGTAGTGGGCTGGTCTGGACAGAAAATGTCAAGGCTGAATGTTTGTCCCAGTCCACCCCTGCATCTGTATAAAATAAAAGGTTTGTCAAAATGTGAAAAATAATTTTATAAGTATAATAACACCATTGAATTTAATTGAAAATAAAAAAATGTCAGGTTCTAAGCGACATTTATTGTGTCAACTCTAAACCTGAGAAAATAACCTCCATTCAATGCTGTTTTGGCGCGGTGCATTTGCGTTTAATCTGATTGGTCGGCTATGATGTGATGCATTTGATTGTTGTCTGGTCATTTCATTTTTTGTAGTTTCACAATGTTAGTTGATCATTTTAAAGCAAAAAAAGAATAATTTACTCAATAACGGTTGGATGTAGAAATGTAACAAATGACTTTACTACTTTTAAAACATACTTAAGAACAAGTAAAATGACTGATTTAGAAATATGCTCCAAAAAGTACCCATAAAAGCATCTCAATTACATGTTCATGTCAATTAATGTGCATTGTTCCTTGTCACAAATAAATAAATGAAATAATAACGTGAGTACTTGGATGCCACTATGAACAGGGTTTCTATTGGATTCTTACAGGGACGAGAGACAGCAACACGCTAAACCTCCAACCAGAGCTCCGTCCGACACGAGCCACGTCTCAGCTAAGCACGCCCCCCAGTGTGCAGCCACCTAAAGGTGAGTGTGTAATCATCTGTGGCTATAGCTTGTGTTCCACTCATTGATCGTAGCGCCTACAGTTAATGGTATAAACGCTGCAATTAGCCACTGCCGGCCTGTCGTCAACTGTGTTTAACCCGAGCGATTTCCCTTCCCTTCCCTTCCCTTTCCCGCCCTCCACTCCTCTCTGCTCCTCATTGGTGCAAGCTGCCCAAATGCCATGGCATTTTGGAAATGTGAGGCAAATTCTTGCCCACTGACATTCAGAAAACTTCTGCTGTGTTCCCTTTGAAAGGAGGAGGAGTGGGGACTATAAATATGGATGCTACTTCAAGTCGCTCTGCTTCCCTCTTGCATGTTTTTGTCTGTGTGGGCGTGTCTGTGTCTGAGTTGTGATTTTTTTTTTTTGTGTGTGTGTGTGCACACAGTTTTTAACCTTTTCTTCTGCACAGCCACATGTATGGGTCACTAATCCCCCAAGCGAGAGCACATTTTGGCAAAGAAGCTGAACTAAGCTGTTGCTTCTGCCGAGACAGTAGATGTCACACTTGTCTTGTCTGAGAGGCCCTGTGCTATATTTAGCTTGTTACCATGGAAGCACTTCAGTCACATAAGTAATTGAAATAACTTTGTGCTTTCTTTGACACTGGGTTAGGCCTGAAATGGAAAAGTTTTTCCTCCAGGATGAACAACACATTGTTGAGTTTGTTAAGGAGTAAGTGTGAGTTCATGTTAGTTTCACACTATAAAAGTCTGGATCACAAACCTGGCAAAGCAGAATGTCAAGAAATTCTTATTACCTCCGTCAAGGCGGTCATATTTACACCAACAATTTTCGAGGCGATCTGGTACGTGTTCACAGCACACTTTTTGATTTGCTCCAAACAGCCTCTGATGCAGTTGCACGAGCTGGTCGCTTAAGACGGGCAGACACTGTGTGATTTTTATTTTTATTTTTTTTTTCAGAGTCCGTATAGTGTGAGAACATGAATCATGAGCTGCACACATTCAGATCGACACTCTGACACGATCTGACGGCTCACACCGTACGTCCATTCACAACACGTCGGGGTCTTGTTTCCAGAAATGCAACGTACAAATTAGATGAAGAAGAACTCTGAAGCTTTGCCATTAAAACAGAAAAAGAAGAACCCAGAAGTGCATATACATTCGTGATGCTAAGCAAAAACAGCTTCAAAAAAGAAAAGGCAGCGATGTAATGGACCAGGAATTGACCGGACAGACGTGGGAAGTACGATTTGTTAATTCTACAGTGGTCCTACGATGTTCGCGCATGCGCAGCGTGAGAGTTTGAGGTAGGCTGGTTCGTGGCATTGCTTCAACAGTGATTGATTTTTTTTTGCGACCATACGATTGCTGATCGGGAGCTGGCTGTGAGGTGGTTTGAACGCTTCTCGTGACACACGATTTAGCCGAGACTCGCCCCAATCCCAAAAAAAGACGCACGAGGGAACTGTCTGCTCAAAATGAGGCAAAAATCGCCTGCCCGCCTTTAGTAGCGTCGTTACTACAGTAGAGACTTCTCAGGTAAGACGTGCAGAAATGAGAAGAAAAGTATTTTTTTATTGGTCAAAGTGAGCACGTAAGAACGCCAAGAAAATTCTGCAATTCTGCATTCAACAACTGAGCAGCAACAAATTGTTGTGCTGTTGGTGGTTTTGATGTTTTGTTTCATGCCATAGACAGTTCTCCTGCCCACCAACAATACCATGTGTTCTACATCATCGTGGACACGCCCTATGTTTGGTCTTAGCGTTCATAACGTTCATAGTGTACCTGAATCGCTCTTGACTTCAATTGCAAAAACAATCGCTCTAGAATTCGCCTACCCGATCCGCTCTAGACTTTGTTTCCATGTTCACACTGCCCAAACAAGGCAGAATATCCGGATTAAAGAATCCTGGAGCATTTTAATCACTCTAGGATTCTTCAGTGTGATTGCACCTTTCAATCTTGAATGATCATGGTACCATGATTAGGATCAGTGATCCAGATAGCTGGCAATATCTGGCAAAAGGATATTTGGCACTCGTCGGAGGTTTGCGCTCTCTGATTGTTCTTTTCTGATGTTATTTATCTTCAACACCAACCAAACAATTAAAAATGACCAATATCTCATCTTCCACCTCCCAGGTCGGTCGAACTACACAAGTTCTCATGAATTATCTTGGGATTGCCACACAACTGGCTCCAGCAGGGAAGACTCACCTGCACTGCGTATCGAGCCTAGTGAGCAAATGGAGACCAACGGGATTGACGGGTTAGTGGGAGAAATAGTGACACCGTTGGAGGATTCAGACACCATCGAGCTTGAGGATGGCCGGAGTCCAGTGGAGGAGGCGGGATGTGAGATAGAAGAGGCTGAAGATGATGAACTTGGTTCCATGGTGGAAGAAGGCGAAGAAGCGGCTTTGGCGCTGGATGCTCCTCCGACTGAATCAGAACTTCAATGGCAATCCATTAAACAAGCTGCTGCTCTTCACTCAGAGGGACTGAGTCTATCTTGTGAGTCGGTGAATAATGAGTTTAATGAAGTAACCAAGCATGAAGAAGCTCTGGTGTCAATGGCAGAGAACCAGACCACAGAGGAGCTCGGTGCAGGCGAGTGGGACATTCACTGTCGAGTTGCAGAGAGTGAAATCTGTCATGATGTCAACTTGGCATGATCTACTCATATTTAAAGCAATTTTAGTTGTTGAAAAGTGCCATATGTATTCCATGTTGACGTAATCAATACACAGCTCCCGTCTCACGGTTCTTTTGCCGTTTCCAACAGCAAAACACAAAATTTCAGCTTCCACTGACCGCCCACGGTACACATTACCAGCTTGTTGGAGTTGTAAACTTCATGCCCCGAAGGAAGAAATTAGCTTGCAAAATAACAAATCTGGCAGCATCAACTCCTGTGCCCCACTTTCCCTTCTTCTTTTCCGCTGCAAAAAGATAAACACAATTGTTTGCTTTCTTCTTCTTCTTCCCAAGGGACTCCAATAAACAGAAGCTGCATTTGGCGATGACTCCCAGAGCAAATCCAACTGAGTATAGTGTTGTACTATAACTGAACGAATAACCTTAATGGAAATGAATGTATTAGTGATTTACAATCTGTATGATATTTTTTCACTGTTAACTACTTGTGCCTTTATATGGAAAAAATGTTGGATATTTAAAAATACAAAAAGAAACAAACCTGCAACCTTGTTTGCTGATTTTTCTCATTCTAACAAAAATAATCGTATAAATGTACATTGTGTTTTGAAGTTGGACTCATCCCAGCAAAGACTTTCTGACACAAAACCATGATGTAGTCAGGTATGGTCTTTGGTTAAATCTGATCTGGTACATAACACGTCAACACTCACATAAAAAGAAATACAATTACGTTTCTTAATGGACTGATGTATCCTGTGTACCAAATTCACAAAAACACAACATTGGATCCAGAATTGATTAGAGCAGGCTGTGCAACAGGAAGAACACTCTATTGCAGGGTTTTACTGTCCATAGTTGCCGTGGGGAACTGGCGGCCCAGGGGCCACATTCAGGGCACTCGTACCGACTTTGTGCTGCCCCCAAAATAAATGCACAAAATAACTCAAAACATTCACACAAAGACAACAAAAGTATCCAAGACAACTAAAAAAAATATTAAAATCACTCTAAAACTCACAAAATGGCTACAAAAATAACACAAATAAAATACAAAACAACAACAGAAATACAGAAAATTAAGAAGAAAAAAGTTAGACACAGCATCAAACATACACAAACTGACTTAACACAAAAAACAACAAATGTACACACAATTCCTTTAAAACACACACAAAATGACTCAGAAAAACACATAAAACTGCAACAACCATACACGAAATGAGAAGTATTGTACAAAAATACACAAAATTACTCCAGAAATACATAAAACAACAACAAATATACACAAAATGGAAAATAATATACAAAATACAGAGAATTGCCCCACAATATACAAAACAACAATAAAACCCATTGTTAGCTGTATTCATGCTGAATGAATGTTGATAATGTGACCCTTGGATCAGACAGTCATATTTTTGTGGCCCCTGCTATAATAAAAGTTGCCCAAAGAATTACTATGCACTAAACTATAGGTTTAAAAACTACTTTAAAAATAGTACGAGTAAGAGATCAAACTAGCTTTGGAAAACCATAAAGTCAAGAAAAGAGTGAATAAATTAAATTCTTGTTCCTCGGGAAATTGTTGCTTATGAATACAAAAAAATGACCAACATAAAATAATGGATTGTTAATTAAATGAAGTATCTGAAATCTAAAAACAAACCATCAAAGAAGTGCTATAGTTAAATTGACTTTTTGTGTGGGAGAGATTAAAAGTTAGATATTTGCATGAGCTCCTAAGCCTGAAGCCACACAGGCATAAACTTTATCTGATCCAAACTTGAGCCGACAAAGACTGACTTTGTCAACTTGCTGTAATAGTTGTTTGAGCTTTTACACACACACCTTAGGTTTGTTTGATCCTAATGTTCTGCATGGTGTATTATAATTTAATCCCAGTCGTCACAAGGCTGCTGTGTCAATATTCCAGCCGCTCCAATCTTTCAGTGATTGACTGACAGTTTTGTGGAGCTTAACTTCTTTTGTCTTCATAAAGAGTCAATATGTTGTCGAGGATACTGTATACTTATAAGCAGGGTGGGGGTCAGTTACATTTTTCTGTTACAATTACATTTTCAGTTACCCATGTTCAAATACAATTCAATTATGATTACAGTGACCAGTATTTTTTCGAATTTCAAATAAAAAAAAGAAAATAATTTTTTATCCTCAGTCAATTATAATTACACTCTCAATTACTAAAGTTATTTACAATCACAATTACTGGGCCTGAAATCAATAACCAAATAAAAGTTAACTATCTCTTACGAGAACAGATCCTAAATCAGCTGTAAAGTACACTAAAAACAAATATCTATCATCTAATTTGTTTCCTATCTTTTGGTTACCTTGTTTGGCTTCTTAATCAAGGAAAATATAGGTTTTAATATTTAGGTGTGGGCGTCTGAGCGTATTTTGTGTCAATATACCCCTCAATTTTTTATAAAGTAGTAAAATGTGGGAAAGCTTGATATGGAACATATTTTAATAATTGTTAAATACATTTGTGTAGAACTGTACATAGAACTGTAACATGGTTCCCCAGTTTTGCGTTACATTACAATTGTCAATTTTTATAGTATTTTCATGGCAGTTACAATTACAATGTCCATTATCTAAACTCAATTACTATTTCATTACAATATCGGTAGCAACCGATTTTTCAAATTACAATTACAATTCTAACTGGAATATTTGCATTTCCTGAAGAAAATGCAAGTGAGGATCCAGGTGCTGGCCTGCGTCATTGAACACTGCATTAGCATTAACCTAGCATTTATATTAGCTTAGCTGTCACAGTAGCATTAGCTAGCATTAGCATTACCCAAACATTAACCTAACAATAGCATTAGCTATCATTAGCCTAGCATTGACCTAACAATAGCATTTTCCATCATTAGCCTAGCATTAACATTAGCATTATTTAGCATTAGCGTTATTTAGCATTACCATTAGCCTAGCATTAACCTAAAAATAGCAATAGCCTAGCCTTAACATTAGCCTAGCATTAACATAAGCCTAGCATTAACCTAACAATAGCATTAGCTATCATTAGCCTCGCATTAACCTAACAATAGCATTCACCATCATTAGCCTAGCATTAGCTAGCATTAACCTAACAATAGCTCAAGCTGTTATTAGCTGAACATTAACATTAGTATCAGCGAGCATTAGTTAGCATTAACATTAGCCTAGCATTAACTTAAAAATAGCATTAGCTATCATTAGCCTAGCATTAACCTAACAATAGCATTTACCATCATTATCCTAGCATTAACATTAGCATTAGCTAGCATTAACCTAACAATAGCTCAAGCTGTTATTAGCCGAACATTAACATTAGTATCAGCGAGCATTAGTTAGCATTAACATTAGCCTAGCATTAACCTAAAAATAGCATTAGCTATCATTAGCCTAGCATTAACCTAAAAATAGCATTAGCCTAGCCTTAACATTAGCCTAGCATTAATATTAGTTAGCATTAACATTAACCTAGCATTAACCTAAAAATAGCATTAGTTGTCATTAGCCTAGCATTAACCTAAAAATAGCATTAGCTATCATTAGCCTAGCATTAACCTAAAAATAGCTTTAGCCTAGCCTTAACATTAGCCTAGAATTAACATTAGTTAGCATTAACATTAGCCTAGCATTAACCTAACAATAGCAATAGACACCATTAGCCTAGCATTAGCCATCAGGCAGCTAAATATTTTGAATAGTTGAAATCTGTTGATGAATGACTGAACAGCTGAAGTTCAAATTTAAAGCCGCTAAAATTTTAAAACAAATCTTGAAATGAATACCAAAATTCTGTGACGGAAGACAAGAACGGATAACAATAGTGCCTCCTGTATCCTCCTCACTAATTATGCCATAATTGTGATTAATTATCAATTACAATTACAAGTGACTCCAACCCTGCTTGTAAGCACTCTCTTACTGCAGAAAGTTATGCTCAAGTATTGTAAAGTATGTTATATCTGAACAAAGAAAGGTATAGTTAGCAGCAGATATGTTCCAGCTGTGTTCAAATGATGCAGACAGACTGTTTTTTTTTTTTGTCTTGGTGCCAGAGCCCAGTGTGTTTTCCTCCTCTTTCCTCTCTGCCTCCCCCCCATGCAGGTGACAGCTGGCCTCTCCAGGCAAACGCAGCGTCATAGCCAGAATCCATGAACTGTTAATTCTGCAGAAGGCCCCTTGCTATTTTTAATTTCTGAAACAAAACAAGACAGAAATCCAGTGTACCAATTGGCACACTGCAAACACACAAGCTTTTGTTATGTGAAGTCTATAACTTCATAAACCAGATGGGAAGAGATCTTGGGAATTGGCAAAAAAGGATTTCAGTTTATTGTTAGGAATTACATTAAATCACAAACTAGTTTTTCCCCTCGTGCATAAAGGCTGCCGACTGCACTACTGAGAAACCCATGTTTTCATAATCAGTGCATTTTTAGTTCCCGAATACAAAACTACTGCATATTGTTGAATATATAGCTATTTCAAAACACGCTGTAGACCCAAATCACAGACTTAATCTGCACTGTGTGCGACCAAAAGCTTCCAAAACGTGTGTTAAACTTAAGGCCCAGGGGCCCAATCGGGACTTATAGAGCAGGGGTTCTGAACCTTGCGGTCAGGACTCCATTTAGGGTCGCAAGACACCGGGAGGAGGTCACTAGATGCCTTCAAGAAACGAATAATTTTTTTTTTTTTTTAACAATTTGAGGCAATTTTTGCTTATTGTTACCCTTTTTCTACAACTACACCAAACCTGCCACATTTT
Source organism: Gouania willdenowi (assembly GCF_900634775.1). Lineage (NCBI taxonomy): Eukaryota > Metazoa > Chordata > Actinopteri > Blenniiformes > Gobiesocidae > Gouania > Gouania willdenowi. Next base: position 14,646,737 of record NC_041061.1, on the reverse strand, counting down.
AACCTATTTTCATCACTTTTTCTTGCCATATTTTTTGCTCCTTTTAATGCATTTTTGCAACATTACTCCAATTTCTGCCACAAATTTAAATTTACATTTATTTCCACTTTCAATACATTTTTAGCACCACTTTTCCCACCGAATATGTTGAGCCATTATTGTCACTTTTAACCTCATTTCACCATATTTCACGATTATTTTTTCCCTTTTTTAGCCACATTCACGCTTTGTCATGCCCCAAATTTTTGCCAGTTTAAACTAATTGTTCCTTTGAACCCTTTTTTACCACTTTTTCTGTCTGGTTTTGGTCACTAATTTGTAACTTTTAACTCATTTCTGTGGTTTTTAATACCTCATTTCACCACCTTTTCCACCATTTTTTGTTGTTGTTGTTGTCACTCTTAACCCATTTTATTTCTGATTAAAACAAGGATTTACATCTTTAAGATGACTATATACTATGGTGCAAATAATGATAAACTTCCTGGATAACAGTGGATATTATTCAGATAAATAAATAAATGTGGTTATCACAGATTCATAGAACAATGGACCATCATTTTGATGATATTATGGAAGAGCCCCAAAAATCTCTCCCCTTTATTCCCCCTTATAGATGACCCTGTCTCCACATGACTTTTCAACCACCTTCAGGTACAGTGGGGGTCCCCGGTCTCTGGCACCTTTATTTTGGGGGTCCTGAGCTGAAAAGGTTGAAAATTACTGCTTTAGATAATCTATTTCAGCCCGCAGGAGAAAGTTAAAATGACAGGAAATGTTTAATCTGAAAATTGTTGAAATAACAATTATACTCAATTCTTCCACAATAGTTCCTCAAATTAAATAACAATTGGTTACAAAATCAAGGAAATTTAAAGTGAAGATCCTGCAGGGACTGATATCGGTCGCATATTGCTTGGCTGTTGTCAGTGCTTTACATAAATTGAATGCCATTTACACAATATTGTTGAAATTGTTTGTTTTCCCGCCTAAAATCTGCTGTTTACTTGAGATCAAATTTGTCCCTATTTGGCCCCTCATCAAAAATCATTTGGACCGACCCATTCTAAAACCACATTATTTTTATATTAACCACTGTTCACTGTAAATGTTCACTGAAACACTAGAAAAGGTATTGTGTTATGGATTATTTGTTAAAGTAGATCTCGCCCTGGTTAACCCAACTCTGTAGAGAGCTACGTGAATGAGTGCAAATCAATTTGTTTGCTGGAGAGACGATGCAGATGGACACTATTATCCTCCGTGCAGCGGGGTGTCTGAAGGCGATGATTAAGAGCAGGTCACAAGCTCAGAGGTTGGTGGATCAATATCTGCATCATCCTATAGTTCTGTGGGATGATGGTTAAAGAGCCACATTCTGTCATACTGTAGTTTGCCTCTAACAGGTATCGCTGTGGTTGGAATTAACAAACGCGCTTGGAACGCGATGAAAAGATTGACTCAAACAGACCATTTCTGTTGACTGGTACGTACAATTTATTTATCATTTACTGTGAACTCAAATATTTGTTTTTTTTTTTTTTTTTTTTTTTTTTTAGAAAATTTGGTTTAAACAAAAAGTAATACATTCACAAAAAAATTAACTGTTGTGTGTCTGAGTTTTAGTTTTATTTTGCTTCAGGGGTCAAAGAAGGAAGTTTATAAACTCTATACCAGATGTGGGCAACTGGCGGCCAGGGGGTCACATGGAGCCCCTAAAATAATTTTGCGCGGCCCCCAAAAGACAAGGTACAAAGTTGTCTACAAAAACATACAAAATTATAGAGATATACACAAAAAAACCAAATAAAGAAATCAGACTAATCTCCAAAAAAAATTCACGAAAAACTGAGAAATATACAAAACAAAACCAAAAAAATAGACAAAATGAGAACAGAAATACATAAAAATAAGTTATGCAAAATGTCAACTAAAATATACAAAAAGACTCCAAAAATTGAAAGAAAAAAACTACAACAACTAACACTCACTAAAATAAGAAATATACAAAACAAAGCATTTCCTGTATTGATGCAAAAAAAAAACAAAAACACAAAATAACGACAAAAATATGCAAAAGATAACTAAAAAGCAATTTAATCCAAAAACTCACAAGATGGCTACAAAAACAACAAAAATAAAATACAAAACTACAACAAAAACACGCAAACTGAGGACAGAAATACACAAAATTATTTTTTTTTTAAATGCAAACAGCAACAAAAATAAAATTCACTTCAATAACACACAAAATGAGAAATATTACCCAAAACTACAACAAATGTACACAAATTATTAAAATTAAAATTACTGCAGAAATGCACAAAATAACAACAAACACACAAAATGGGAAATAATATACACAAATTACTCCAAAAATACACAAAACAACAAAACCCATTCATTCTCAGACTGATCATTATTCTAAATGCTGGCATTGCTGTTGATAATGTGGCCCTTGGATCAGATTTTTGAGGCCCCCCACTGTGATAAAAGTTGCCTATGTCTGCTCTATTCAGTGTCTATATGGTTGATTTCATGTTTACTTTAGAAAGACAACTGGTGTGGTATTTCTGTACGTATGCAGGGTTTACGTTACCCTTTCCAGTATCTGTTACACACTATGATCACATTTCTCCTGTTTGTCTTGTAGCTGCTGAAAGATGATGGTGTTTACACTGAACCATCCTTTAAATAGAAGGAGAGAAATCTCCTGAGAGTAGCTGCACCCAATCATCACGACTGCAGATAAAAAAAAGAGCGATAGCGCCAGCGTTAAAAGCTTATCTGTGACAACAACATCGCCCACTAGAGGGCAGGTGAAAAATGCGCACAGCAAAGTGGCAGCAGGCCCTCAGGAACCTCGTGTGTGTGTGTGTGTGTGTGTGTGCGCTCATGTTCATTTGTGTATTTACGTTTGATAGAGACTTCAAGGGATGAATGGTTTCCACCTGTGTACAGCTGTCCTGTGATGTTTGTTGCTTTGTACTTATACCTGCATCCCTTTCATGTCTCAGATGTCGAGGAAAGCCGTATCGTGCTGAAATTTGCCACAAGTCTTATCTCTGTACAAGCACACTTTTGTTCCGTTTCCCAGGAGCCCTCCATTTATCCCATACTGGAGCATGAAAAGTGGGAGACATAATGGAATAAGTATAGAGAGAGAAAAAAGCCAGGGGATGCTGCAGGTTGGAGACTTCGCCATACTACGATATCTGCTTAAAGAGACTCAGTAAAAGAGGCCATTTGGTGCAGGCGGTTTCCAGGCCAACCACTCAGAAGGGTTAATTACTATTACTCCCACCGACCACGAGCTCACCCCACCTGTGCTGCTCAGTGCTCTTATGATCCATGTGCCGTTCACTCACCTTGCGTTCTCTCTTTTTTTTTTTTTTTTTACGCTTACCTGAGTTTTATATCGTGTAGTTGATCTGAGAAGAGCGAGTCGGCAGAGCCGTGCAGGCTGGCACCCTAGGGTGCCGCGCTTCAAGGAAAGCAAGTGACTGCACTGTTGCTGACAAGGCTGTTATTATCTGAGGAGACGGAAAAGGGAAAAAAAAACATGTCAGTCATCGTCTTTTAAATAGTCTCATGTGAGACTAATGCTAATGCACTCAAGAATGCACACAACCAACTGCCCCATTGGCACGTTTACTCAATTCTGGAAAGATATACTGTATATACACTACATGTATAAGCAGAGTTGGGGTCAATTACATTTTTCGGTGACAATTACGTTTTCAATTACCCATGTTCAATTACAATCGGGTGGACTGGGACAAAAATTCAGCCCTGGTATTTTCTGCGCCGACCAGCCCACTACATTATCAGTGGACACCATTTAGAAGACGTTATTTAGTGATACTCAACATGTGGCTCTTTATGTTTTATTTTTAATTATTATTCCACCAGGAAAATATTAAAAGGGGGAAACTTTTTAACCCCCTTTTTTTCCCCTATTTCCTTTGTCCCATTTTAGCCCCTTTTCAAAAGTTCTGGCACCTTTTTTCAATAAATATCCCCTTTTTCCTATTTTTTGTCCATTTTTGCAGGTTCTTTTTGACACTTTTATCCAATTTTTGTCCTTTCTTCAAAGTGTTTGGCCACTTTTCATCCAAATAAGCTAACTTTTGTTCAATAAATACAACTTGTTTCCTTTTTTCTCTACATTTAGCCTCTATGTTCCACATTTTTGCCCTTTTTCACGACTGTTTACCACATTTTACCAATTAAAGGTACCCCATACCATTGCCATTACATACCACCTGTTTTTTCTTCATTTGCCCATTTTTTGCCACTCTAGACTACTTTTGGCCCATTTTAGTCATTTTCAATCTTTTCATGCCATGTTTTTGCCACTTTTGAACCATTTTTGGCCATTTGTTATGTCATGTCTACCTCTACGGGCCCAATGTGCCAGATGGCCACTCCATCGCTGATTACGATTCAGTTATGATTACAGTGAGCAGCATTTTTTCCAATTACAAGTAAATTACAATATTTTTGTATCCTCAGAAAGCCAATTACAATAACATTCTCAATTAATAAAGTTAGATTACAATTAATCACACTTACTGAGCCTAAAATAAATAACCTAATAAAAGTTCTCCCTCCTTTTGTGTTAGCTTTCTGTTAGCATCTCTAATAATACCAGGTCCTAAATCAGCTGTAAAATACACTAAAAACAAATATCTATCATCTAATTTCTTTTCTATCTATTTGTTTCCTTGTTAGGCTTCATAATCAATGAAGATATAGGTTTTAATATTTCTGGTGTGGGCATCTGAGCCTTTTTTTGTGTCAATATACCCCTCAATCTTTTTTAAATGGTAAAATGTGGGAAAGCTTGATATGAAACATATTTTAATAATTGTTAATTACATACTGTATGTTCATAGAACTGTAACATGGTTACCCAGTTTCGCATTAAATTATAATTTATATTTTTTTATAGCATTTTCATGCCAATTACAAAGTCAATTATCCAAACTTAATTACAATTATGACAGCAACAGATTTTTAAAATTGTATTTAAGCCATAATTGTAATTAATTATTAATTATGCGATTCTAATTATATAGATTACTTATACACAGGGTTGGGGTAAATAATAAATGTTTTTTCTTTTTGTGTTACAGAGTTTGCATATTCTTTCCATCGTACATGACTTTTTAAACATAATCAACACTTGAAGTCCCTAAATCAACACAAGACTTTCTGACTATTTCTCTCAATAATGGACCATGTGATGAACTGTATCTCTGTGCCATGAGCTGCGATATGCTTCACAGCTGAGTGCCACAAAACGGGATTGGCAGTTATTTGCCGAGACTTGGTGGTAAAACTGAACATGACGGTGGCAACAACTGGCTCCCAAGGACCCGCTGGTAAGCCAGGCAGTCGAACTTGCAGGACGTTGGAGATGCGCTGAGCTTGCGGACAGCCGATAAGCAGAAAGGCCGCGCTGTGGGTCAGCACGTACCCACGCCCGTACAGTCGGATCTCTATTAAGATAGGAGATAGTGGACCAGTGTGATAAGAGTTGACAGAAGCGAGTGATGTGATATCAGTGTTGGGACGCTAGCTGTAGAAGCTGCTGTCCCTCCTGGGTTGGCTAATCAGGACTTAGTTGAACTTGCTCTGTGAGCTCAGATGTCCCTAATTTTGCTGATTCATATTTTATAATCTTTGTGCATCGAGAGTGTTCACTGCTCCAGGATTCATTTATCAGGAAATTCCACTTTGTTTGACAATATTGACTTGTTTTTGAATTGATATAACTTTGATTATTGCCTCCAGCTATAGTTCATATACCATTAGATAGATCTATAAACTAAATTGACAGAGGTGAAAGTAATGGATTACAAGTACTCAATTTACTGTAATTCAGTTGATTTTATGGGTACTTGTACATTTTTTTGAGTATATTTCTAAATCAGTCATTTTATTTGTACTTAAGTATGTTTTAAAAGAAGAACTAAAGTAACCTGTTACATTTCTACACCCAACCGTTCCTGAGTAAATTATTTATTTTTTGTTTTAAAACAATCAACGGACATTGCGAAACTACAAAAAAATGAAATAACCAGACAACAATGAAATGCATCACGTCATAGCCGACCAATCAGATTAAACGTAATGCATTGAACAGCATTGAATGCTGGTTATTTTCTCACTTTTAGAGTGAATAAATTCAGCTATGCTTAGAGCTTGAAAATTGTTTTATTTTGAACTAAATTCATTGGTGTTTTTTTTTTTTTTTTTTTTTTTTTTTTTTTTTATTAGTTTAAGAATTGTACATTTGGACAAACCTTATATTTTATATAGATGCCTTTTTGTAAACTAAATTAAGTTCTAATTGTGCAAGATTCTGTTTTTTTTTTTTTTAAAGTTTATACATGCGATGCAAGGGAACCGTGGAAAGATTTATTACCAACAATCTACATGGAGGGTGATAGTAACTCGTAATTTGTACTTTGACTACTTATTAATTGAGCTACTTTTTACCTGTACTTATTCGTAAGTATTCGATGTATGACTTACTTGAGTCCAATTTCAATCAATAAACAGTACCCCTATTGAGTCTGATATATCAGCACTCTTTACACCTCTGTGAATTGATGGCGTTAGTGTTTTACAAGCGACCTGTGCATATCTGGGACTTACAGTTCATTCTGTCCACCAGAAGACGAAACAAACATGGAATCTGAGAAAGTTGTTTTGGTCTTTTGAGACAACGCACTCACAAACTATAATAATAATAATAAAAAAAAAATATCATTTTTCTAAGGTTTGAGTGTTCCCAAAAGCAAAGCGACCTTGATAACTGTGAACCACAGGAACTTTAGAACCAAATATGACTGCTTTGAGAGTCGGCCATCTGGCCAGAGTGAGTAACGGAGGAAGGGGCAAGGCAGAAACAGAAGCCTCTTGAGTGAAATGCATTAAAGGGTAACTGCAAGCTTGATCACAACATCATGTGATACGAGATACTTTTAGTCAGCTTACTTTCTATAAAAGTCCTTGTAGATCAGCCAGGAGTAGAAAACACCTGGTCGTCTGGGAGACATGGTGGCCGCCCACCGTTATGCTTACCACAAATGCACTGGACTTGGGCTCACAATCACAGCTTCATAATATGAAGTGGAGCCACTTCTGATGTGTATATTATATTACATCCTTGGTTTTTTCATAATAGTAAATACAACTTTAAATAAAGAAATAACTACAAAAACCTCAATAAGTATAAGGAAAAATTTCGGCTTAATAACAATACAGATAACTATTAAATCATGCCTTATTTATTATTACTAGTAATAAGGCCTTAAAAATGCTTATTTCTAGTAATGTGGCCTTATTGCTCATTTACATTAAAAGGTCTTATAATAACATTGATAAGGCTTATTAAGTGGTAATAGAAACCTTCATTAATGTAGTTATTCATGTATTAACCCACTGAAGCTGTTTTTTAACAAGCAGTAACTATAAGTTAAGGAGGTTTCCTCATAGTCTTATTAATGATTATAGTATTAGTAATGCCTTATTTGTGCTGATTAACATTAATAAAGCTTTTTATTGCTTATTTATGAGTAATAAGGCTTTATTAAAATGTAAAAATGCATATTGATTTTAAGGCGTTTTTAAGTTTTATTACTAGTAAGAAAGCCTTATTAATGCTTATAACTAGTAATAAGTACATAACGTAGCACTTTAATGCTTAAAAAGCATTATTAAGGCCCTCACACTTATCATTATTAATAATACATATGGCTTTTTATGTCTATGCAGACGGTCAATGACCTTATTAATGTTTAAAGCCTATAAATAATATCTACATTTTGAGATCTTACAGAGGAATAAAGCTTTTATGTACTAATTGCAAATTACCTTTACAGCCCACTTGCAATAACTACTAGTTGAGCTGTTATTTAAAAAAAAAAAATAATAATATGAAAAACAGATTTAATCTTGAGCTGGAAAATAATTGTGAAGTTTTTTTTTCTTTTCTTGTTGGTAATATTAAGCTATTGTATAAACACACGTCATCATCATCATCATCATCAGTCTCTCAGCAACAAACAGTGAACCATTTATCATGATGCAGCTTGTTAGCAATGTCCAGGCTGCATAATTACCTGTATCAACTGCAATGATTGTCTTCAGTGACAGATGATTCATCACTTCACATTGATGGAGCCTCCAGGGGGAATTCTGAGCTCTCGCAATAAGATTAGCAGAGAAATGTACACGTCCACTCAGCATGGCTTCATACAGTAAAGCATTTATACTGTTCTTATAGTTATTCTGTTACGAGCATCAAAAGAAGAAGCTTCAGTGTAACTTATGAAAGCCCAGTTTTACTTCTTTCGAGCTGCAGATGTCTCTGTGAATAATGTCAAATTTTATTCTGGTGTATATCTATTATATATTTGTACATTTTTATATTATTATTATTATTATTGATTGATCTTATTTTATTTTGTTTTTACTGTAATGTGTGCACTTGCATTTAATCCTAATATAATTAACAGTATTTTACTTTCTAGTACTCTTCTAGTACTCTTTCTTTATTTCATTTTAAACCAATGTTTTTAAATCTTGGTAAAAGAGCACAATACATTGTCATTATATATATTTAATACATTTTCATTCCTGTAAGATTTTTATTTTATTTTAATTTTTTAAACAGATCTTAGTATTTGGGACACATTAGTTTAACATTTAAGGTTTGCTGGAAGTTTATTTTGAAAGGCGTGCGCGTGTCGCAGGCTCATGATCCTCACATTTCTCACTTGGCACCGGGCACTGTTGCCAGATTGGTGAGTTTACCGCTATTCGAGGGACTAAAAACTTGGTTTTGCATACTTACCCAAATTATAGTGAAGAAATAATAATTATATATAAGTATAGTGGTAATAAGAAGAAACGATTTTGTGTCCTGTGATTGTAAATATTTGAAGTTTTGGGGCGCGGGATTATCAGATGTATCTGGCAACACACAACAACAACACCAGCCACTGCGGAAGTGAGAGCGTCCATACGTTCATGGTTGGTTGTCCATCGACTCCTCTACCACCTGGTTCTACTGAAGATTTGTGTTTTAACAAAGGTTAAACATGACCAGGTAAGAGCTTTATTTGGTCAGTTTTTAATGTTTTGTCGAGAGGTGCCAGTGTTTGCATGGTGTCTGCATTGTTGGCCATTTGCCACAAAAATGTCCGCTTCGTTTAGATTCAGGATGCCGAATTAACTAAACCATCAAGATTGAGGACGTGTTTAATTTAACAATGATTTTAAATACCGCTGTTAGTTTTCTGCTTTTGCAAACAAACATAAAACAAATGTTTACATGGTGTGAAAAACTGATTATTTTGCACCTTACTCTGAAGGTTGCTTCCATAAAACTAACGGGATTTAATGATCAATGTATTGGTTTTAATTGGGTTTGTTGTTAACTTGTGCCCGACTTAAGATTGTTTCTTATATTTTTTTCTAGTGGTAACTATGATTATGTGTCATTCTTCACCATCAGCTATAAATACAAAACTAACCACTATTTTGAAAATCTGAAAGTGAATAACGCAAACAACCGGAAGTTTGTCATCAGTGAGTGACAGAACCGTTTGATTCAAAACCCCCTATCAAATCAAACGGTATACAAAACTCGTCTCTCGATATTTTTCCTTAAAATGGCGATATACGATATAAATCTCGGTTTTTAACTCGATAAAGTCTGACCAGAAAAACAATTCTGGGTTAAATTTGCTGATGCAAAATGCCACACAGACACTTAATAACTGTGTCAATTTGTGCCACTTTTGACTTTTTCTCCTATAAGGGACAGCATGTGTGAGTGAGTAGTGTGTTGGGACACACTCAGAAATCCATCTAACTCAGTCGGGGGTGTAAATCTAATTTTAGTTCAGGGGCCAGATACGGAGCAGCTTGATCTCTAGTGGGCCACATATTTTATGCAGGAAAATGAGTCATTCTCTTGCATAAAACTCGATATATTTTGAATCTCGATATATTGCCCAGGTCTAACTTGAATAACATGTTTGACCAGTATTGGTCACTCTAATAATGTATAGTATTTAGTAAAAAGCATGGGTTCTTGTTGGCAGAGATTGCCACTAGACTCAAAGACGTTCCTCTTTCAGTCGTGGCAGAGACAGACGCCCCACTGAGCGATCGCTGAACAAAACGGTCGTTGGCAGCGACAGACATGTAAAGAAGTCGTCCAGAGTTCCTGCTCCAGCTGTGGGCAGCCAGGGTTTCCAGAATCCAGCTTCCACTCTACTACAGATCAACCCCTACACGAACCAGCCCTACACACCACGCTACCACGACATCCTTAAGAAGCGGCTGCAGCTGCCTGTGTGGGAGTACAGGGAGAGATTCGCCGACATCCTTAAGGGTAGTCAGTGTTTTGTGCTGGTGGGGGAGACTGGATCTGGGAAGACCACCCAGGTGAGAGGAACATTCCGCCCTTTACATAATTGAGTTATCTTCAGCTAACGTAGTGCTTTACCTTGTTAATCACAGCTGTTCACTATCACGTAGGGCTGAACGATTTTATAAAACAATCATCGAATTGCGTTTTTTTTTTTGTCCTCAATATTGCGATTTAATATGCAATTATTTTTTCAAAATACTCGTCATGTATTTTTTAATGAACACAAGCAATAAATCAATCTGTTTCATAATAAACAATTTCAGATTTATTTAAACTTTAATTAAATATAAATTTTAAAGCCCAGATTACAACAAATAAAGCAAATAAATCTGTGGCTTTACCTCTTCAACATATCTAATTAACTTTACATTTCATGAAACATGTAAACATGTGGACTGCACTTCTTAAACACTGTCTGAACTTAACAAGAGAGGACAAGAAAGAAAAAAAAAATCTATAAATATAAAATATATCGCGATAATATCGCAAATGCAATTAATCGTTCAGCCACTTTTTTCGGAATATTTTCTTCTATTTTTTCACAATAAAAGACACATCGACAATTCTCAAACAACACCTGACATTATTACATGTAGATACAAAAAAGAAAGAAACAAAAAAAGATTTTAAAATGCTCAAGATACGGTAGAGCTGCACAATTAAATTAATTGTAATCGTGATCACGATTTTGTTTTCCATGATTAAATAAACCTGATCGTCTGCAATACTTACATTTATAATAAGGGCTCTGCACTCTAATAGTGTATTCATTCAGTGTATTCATTTTTTTAAAAAATTTTTTATTACCAAATATGATAAATCATCGTGATGACAATATTGATCAACATAATCATGGTTATAATTTTGGTCATAATCGCGCAGCTCTAGATATGGTACATTTTGCACATAAAAATGAAAAATCTTCAATATTATTATATTTGGCTGCAGTCGTGCCAACTTGCAGTCTGGTTTGCTTCTGTTTAGGTTTGGCTATAGATTGCTTGTGCGTTTACTGAGGATTTCGTCGTATTTTTAATGAATTTTTTAGCTTTTTTGTGTTCGACAGGTATTGAAAGGTTCAGCATCTTTACTTCAGTTCCGAAAGCGTCTTTTTGATATCCCTATGACGGCTGTTCACTTCCTGCTTCTTGATTCAAATGTGATGTGACCAGACACTTCACCATTGCTGTTTGTTGCAAGAAACTCTTCCAATGCATGTGGATGTATAATCAGTATCTCAATATGATCAGATTGTTCATGTGGATCTTGTTTGGTTTTCTCTTTCTTGTTATGAATTTTAGTATTTTGATAAGCACATTGAGATGACTTTGTTGTATATTGCGCTATACAAATAAAGTTGAATTGAATAGATTTAGAAATATTATGATAAGTATATTTACTAATGCAAGACAATACAGTAATTCAGAGGATATCAAGAAGTAGTCGTTCCTAGAGTACGATTTATGAAAATGACAGTAAAAGGAAAAATCTTAAACAATCTCACCACATTTGATGAATAATAAATACAGCAGGAAAAAAAAGAGAAATTACAAATAGCAGACACACAATACATATAAAGAGGCATATGTATTAGTATTAAGTACCAAGCAATATATCAATCCAGTCAGAGTGAGCAGTCGTGAAGTGTTCTCTCTGCAATGGCTTAGTTGGCAAACATTTAACACATTAATTTCCACGGCAGTGACAGATGAGCTGTTTGCTCTAGAGCCAGCGCATGTTCGTCAAGAACGCATGTGTCAAACTCAAGGCCCAGGGGCCAAATCTGGCTCTTTACAGCATCAATTTCGGCCCGCAGCACAGGACAAAGTAAAAATGGAAGAAGAAAACAATGTGTATCATTGTGCAAATTATGAAATATTTCAGTTGTAGATATCTCAGCCCCTCCAAATACATGTGGATACAAATTCACAAATTTCCCATGCTTATATCACACGATGGCAGTCATTTTTCAATCTCAAATTGATGAGAAAAAACCTGCAAATGTCCTCAAATTATTCGACCAAATTGAATATTTACAAAAGTTTAAGGTCACTTAATGCTTGGATATTGTTGGTTTCATATACTTTTTTGTAATTTATACCTGGAAGTGAAAACTTGGGCATATTAATAATGAAATTGCTCTTTTTCCTCCCTAAAATCCGTGGCCCACTTGAGATCAAAATGGTCTGTATTTGGCCCCTGAACTAAAATGAGTTTGACACTCCTGGTCAAAAAGCTGTGTAATCAGAAGAAGTTACGATCCGAGCTGTTCTGTCACCGTTCAGATCCCTCAGTGGTGTGTTGAGGCGGTGCGCTCACTGCCGGGGCCGCGGCGGGCTGTTGCGTGCACCCAACCCAGGAGAGTGGCGGCCGTTAACGTCGCTCAAAGGGTTGCAGACGAGATGGATGTCAAGTTGGGCCAGGAGGTGGGCTACTCCGTCAGGTTTGACGACTGCAGCTCTGCCAAGACCGTTCTCAAGTTAGTGAGACGCCTTCATGTTCAGTTATTTAGTAGTGGTTTCAAAGGAAAGCTTGATTGTTTGGGCACATGCTAATCCTCTTCTCATTACAACAGTCGTTTGCTCTCACTGCTCGCCCAGGTACATGACCGACGGGATGTTACTGCGGGAGGCCGTGAGCGACCCCATGTTCGAGCGTTATGGAGTCATCCTCCTGGACGAGGCCCATGAACGCACGTTATCCACAGACATCCTGATGGGGGTTCTGAAAGAAGTGCTTCACCAAAGGCCTGATCTCAAGGTAAGCTCAGATTACTACCTTTTTTAGGGTTCTAAAGCAGACATTGGCCACTGGTGGCCCAAGTTCCCAAAAAATGTAATTCAAGAAGTTGGAAGAATTATAAGCCCAAGCATAATACACAAAGTACACAAAACACCCAAAAAATTCAAAAAATACACAAAAATACAAAAAGTGACCCCCAAAAACACACAAATCGACAACAAAAAAGCAGAAAATAACAAAAAATAACAACACACAAAATGACTCCAAAAACACACTAAATTACTCTGAAAATACACAAAAGGATAACAAAAATGCAGAAAATGACTGAAAAATAAACACAGTTAAACAAAGAACACAAATTGACTCAAAACTGACAAACCATCAAAACCACAGACAAAGACAAAAGAGACAAAAGCCTAATAACAATACAGTAGGTCCAAATGTATGGGAACTCCAATTTTTCTTTTGGAAGAATCACGATAAAATGCGCAATCCGGATCCGATCCAGGTGAAACTTAGTGGATTGAAATAAGAAACAAACATGACACAAGTCAAATTTCATGAAGATCGGCCTCTTACGAACCGAGATAGGAATTTTTTAAAATTTTGCCAATGATTAGAGATAGCGATTGTCTTTATTTTTTAATCTGAGCCAGAATCCTTATATTTATCTGGATTCCCTCTAAAATGTAATGGAATCTTCCATGGTGGGAGGTCTATCCTAGGTTAAGATTGAGTTAAATATTTTGGTGTAATCCTGCAAACAGACAAATGCCGGTGAAACTATGACCCCCCCTTGGCAGAAAATATTGTGTATTAGGCTGTTAATGAGAGAGGGAGATGTAGATGTATGTAGTTTTCCACACGTCTCTACGTTTCGTCTTGTTATAGAAAGCTTTTAAAAGTTGCTCTGTTTTGTTTCTGTCCTGCTCCACACACACACACAACATACACAATCCTTCAAATGTTCCGATGAATGTTTGTAATGGCTGCTACAGCCCTAAATATGTCTTTCCCCTTGGATAAATGCAGTGACAGCCAGTGTTTATGTTGCTCTCCTGTCATGTTTTCCCGCCTGTGTGTACCCCTACCTGACAGCCATGTGTGTGCGCGTTGAGGGAAGAAATATTGCTGCGAGCTCGTTGAAATGAGCATCTATTTTGCACTGCAGCAAGAGCAGAGACTGTTCATACAGCGATCTCCTCTCCTGGGTCGACTGTTGGTGTGGGATGGGATCAAAAGCAGGAATGTGGCCGACATAATTGTTGTAAAAACAGATGGGGCAACGACTAGTCGCTTGTCAGAGTGTGAATCAAAGGTTAGATTGTTGCTCGCCGACTGTTAAATGAGCTCTCTGTGATTGTGATTGGGAACGATCACCCACCCATGCCCCCTATCTCCTTCATCCCTATCGCCTCCCAAATTTGAAAGTTTAATTTGCCTTGATTAAGAGCAATTATGATGTGTCGCAGAGCGTAATGCGAAATGCGGGGACACTGGCCCCTGAAAATGTTTTGAGATTGAAAACGGGAGATGTGGTTTCCATTGGAATTCTAATGCCGTTGATGTAATGGCACAGGAGAGAACATTGTGTAACCAGCATGAGGAACAGGAAGTGTCTAATCTCTGCACAGGTCATTGACTTGGATGGTAAATGGCTGGTTTTACATTATGGTTGCTGTGAGCTTTAATTTCAAAGTTCGATATAAGGTTTGCTCTCCTGGTCTGACATTTATGGACTATCTTTGGTTTTACTTCAGGTAAGGCCACTATAAGAGGCATGTGCCGCACGTATTTCATGTTTTTTCATTCCTTCATTTCATGTATTTGTTTTTTTATTCGAGCAGGGACAAGAAAACAAAAAACAAAAGGAAAAAAAAACTGTTTGTGTACAAGGAAACTCCATCAGAGAAAAACAATCAGAGATGTTCAAATTAATAGATAAGATCCATGTATAATTGTAATTGTTGCCAGGGATTTTGGCCCCATGAAAAGAAATCTTACTGGGTCCCAGGTCGGTGGGAAATTTAAAACTGTTTTACTTAAAACTATGCATTTTAATGATTGGTTTAATGATATGCACTTTCATTAATTGGTAAGGGAAGCACTGAAAATACAATTAAAATCATTTCGATTGAATTATTAGCTCTATATTTCAAAATAATCTCTGTTTTTAAAAAAATACTTATGTTTGTCAATTTTTTTTAATTTTTAATATTAATTTAATTTTGGGGATTTCAGTAGAAAGTAAAAAATTTCAGTTACCAAAAAAAGGAAAATTTTCTAGCTATATTTTTTGTTTTCTTTTCAGGCTTTAGGGGTTGAAATTGTTCTAAAATAAATAGACTACCAGCTATTTTTTTTTTCTAATTTCAGAACAATTTTTCTTTGTTAATGTTTTTTACTCCCTAATAATTGATTAATTTATCAGAGCTGCTCACCTAATTCCTCAGGGCTGCTACTCCTGACTGAGTGAATGTAAGCAGAGCTTTTTAAGCGTTTGCCTGCATTAATTATTTAAAACAACAGTGAAAATCCAGTTTTCTTCAGTAATATGAGCTACTATGGGGAGAAAAGTGAGCAAGCTTAGAAAATATGGACAAACTTAGCATTAGACTACAGGCTAATGTTCCTGAACTTTCCATCACATGAACCACTAATAGACCCCCCTTTGGCAATAGAAGACCTGGATGACACAGTCGACCCATGTCTGAACTTTTACTCTCCTCTTTCTGTACACCCTGACTTTTGAAGCATTCTGCCATCTACACCTCCACTCACAGTCTGTGAAAAGTTACTGCTTTGCAGCCTGTAGGCAAGTAGACTGAACCATTTGACCCCCTAAACTGACGCCTATGCTCATACTAGTGTTTAGAAGTCTAATGGTACGTTCACACCAAACGCATCCTGACAGCGTCAGGTTTACATAGACAATATATAGTGGACACGCTTCTAGGAGGGTCAAGAGGTCCCACTGCGCGTCCTGTGCGGCCTGTTTTGAAGCTTTACATGCGCCGGACGCTGAGATTTCAAACTTTTGACGTGCGTCCGGCGCCTCCAACGCTAGAATTGAGATTGTTGAACTTTTGGGACACATCGCGGCACGTCGACCAATCAGGAGTTTTTCCCAATCGTGACGAATTCAGAATAATGAATGAAAAATCACTAACCGGAGACAGATGGACAGTCGCTCTTCTGCTGGAATAGAGCGCCTAGTGTCCTGGTAGGGGATGCGAGTGCCGATGCAGGTTGTCAAACTTGGCACGAGACAGATGGAAGTAGCGCTGAAAGCGACTCTCGTCCGAGCGCAGCTCTGGTGAATCCAGAAACGGTCCCAAGGCGCAAATAAAGCCAAGCCACTCTCTCTATAATGTAGAGCCGATAAACGGAGGTCAGAGGTGGCGTGTTCAGACGTTATTTTCTATTCAACCACACTTCTCTATAGCCCACTCACATAACAGTGCACACACTGAATCACACCAAAATACATCTGACCGGAAACACAGCCTTCTCAACACAATAATGTTCCCCACCACTTCCTAGTTACTGGGTGAATTATGAACGTAACTGATTGCCACGATATCATCCATTGTATAAACATCACCGGCAACAGAGAAGCCCCTCCCCAAAATGCACTCGCACTCTCTTCCCAACTTGTTTGGACTCGCGTCCAGAGCGTCTTCGACGCTGGTGACAAGCGTCTGGTTCAATGAGCACTAAGCGTCCAACTAGGGGCGTGAGGCACGATTTTGACGCCCAAAACACGTTTGGCGTGAACATAGCATTAAGCTTCTCTGTCTACCTTATACCCTCTCAGGTCATTGTCATGAGTGCTACGCTGGACGCCGGAAAGTTTCAGGTCTACTTTGACGACTGCCCACTGCTAACCGTCAAAGGACGCCCGCACTCTGTGGAGATCTTTTACACCCCTGAACCGGAGCAGGATTACCTGGAGGCAGCAATCCGCACCGTCATTCAGATCCACATGTGTGAAGAGTATGAAGGAGACGTGTTGCTCTTCCTCACTGGACAAGAGGTAGGTACAGTAGAACTGTCAACCCCCGAAGTACAAGTTGGGTCGTTCCGTGTCACTTGAACAAACTTTCAGGATATCCCGCGCACTTCCGTCTCCAAAGAATCTAACATTTTTACCAATTGTTCAATTATTATTCAATAGGCACGCTGTACATTTTTAGTTTGATTAGAGGAATACTTTTTGAGATATGGCCAATTTAGTCTATTTTGTTTCCAATTTTGAGGGGCTGGTATGTCCACGAGATAGGATGTATAGCATATATTTTGTAGATTCTGAGAGAGTAGGTGGAGCTGTATTAGTATGCTAAATTACATTTTCCTAGTTTCTGAGATATTGGAAGCTGAAAATGGAAGGAAACTAAGGAGCGACAAAAATCGACACATACCCCCCCTCACTAAATTGTCCTTATCTCAAAAAGTATTCATCTGATCAAACTAAAATTTAATGAATAATCACAGAACAATTGGTAAAAATGTCTAAAATTATTTGAGACCAAAGTGTGTTGTTGTTTTTCTTCAATTACTTAAATTAAGCTTCATTTATGTTGTGTTGTGCCTTTGATTTCTAATAAACATGGGTTTAAAAAGCAAAGCAAAGTTTATCATTTGGCACAAAATGATAGACATCAATATCTTGCTGGCAGCAATGAAAATTAGCAAAATGCGTTCAGAGTTTTAATGAGTTCAGGAGTATATGACGACGTGAGACCAACTGGAGTTGCCAGTTCTGCATCTAAGAATGCAGAAATGTAGTTTATGAACAGCTACACTAATAATGATTTGACTGAGAATCTGCTTAACAATACTTGAAGGGTTGTTGGGTTAAAAACCAACATTTTGTCGCTTGGTCTCAATGTCAGTGTGTCCTATAATGCATTGATGCTGGTTGTTGTCTAAGCTTCTATTTAGACTGGTGCTGTGTTTGAAATGGTACACTCCATACTACACACTGCAAACTCAATGAGTATATAAAGTCTACTATATATCTATTATAAGTATGATTAGGTTGATGGGCTTTCCCACTGAAGTATACTTCCAAGTTTCCCAAGATGCATTTTGACTCTACGACGACGAAAACCTGAAGCACACTGAGACTAAATATCACCATTGATTCTCTACCTTTGAAAGTTTTGAAAACATTTTAAGCAAGAAAGTGACCAAGTAGAATATTAACATGTGGTCATTTGATCTTGTGAAAACGCGTCATGCCTATCATTATGCTTATCATTGTGCTTCTGATGAAACTTCAAAGCCGGTGTCATGTACTGAGTGCGCATCGTACTGAGATTGTATGTGCGCATATATGCGCGCATACAATCTTTTTCTTTGTTTATTTTTGTTTTCAACGTGAATGGACATGTTTTATTTGTTTATTGGATTGGGTTAGGGTTATAATCTCAGTACGAAGGTAAACTAACTTTCCCCTCACAATGCATCACGGGGCGGTTGAGTATTAGTTTAGTTTATTTTATGTTCAGTCATTAAAACAAGGCTTTACACAGAAAAAAAAAATTACTACATAATGACTGAAGGGGTTCAGGCTTAAGTACTGTATAATACTTATTGATGCCTTACCCCATGAACACAATTCCAATTGTAATTATAACAGCTTACAAAGGAAAAAATAAAAATACAAAATAAAATAATTTGGTTACAGTCATCATTAATCATGTCCAAGTTTAAACATACTAAGCAAAAGATAAACAGAAAACCTTTTTTCCTGCGTGTTTTATCTTTATCATTCCTTCTATTTCCCTTTCCTTCTTTCTTCCCTTCCCCCATCTTCCCCCCTTATTTTTATTTTTTTTTAAAAACCTGCCTTATTTAATAATTCATATATTTATTTCTTCTCCCTGACCTCCCCCTCCTCTTTGTCTCTCTTACACGCATACAGTACATACAAACACACCAGAGTCACTATGCACATACTCTTTTAATTAGACACACTTGTTAGACAGAACCAAAAAAATAAGGATATAAGGTCTGTGAGTGTATGGGTCTGCAGCTCCCCGATCCCCACTTGCCCCCGCCTCCTCGGGCCAGTTCCCCACGTTGCCCTGTTTGTCCCAACTTGAATGTTTCCACGTGTTTCATCAGTTCCCTAGAATAACATGAGATGCAGTTAAAACAAGCATTCTGCTTACTCTGTTCTGAATGATTGTTCAATGTTCCTGATTTAATGTGAGATGCATTAAAAAGCATGGTGCTTACCCTATATTTTTGTCTTGTATTTGGTGTACCATGAAAAACTCATTTTGATGTCAAACTTAGTGTGAGTAGTCTGGCATTTCGAACACAGCCTATATTTCCAACATTAGCTCTGTGCATGCTAATGCACAGAGCTATGCCAACATACACACTAATGGAACAGTGTGAGATTGCAGTGGATTCTCTGACGGTTCAGGAAACATCAGAAAAAAAAACAAGGTGTGACTTAGATTCGGTCCTTCCCACAAATCTTTAAGAATAAGTCATTTTTAACCACCGCCGCCTGCCGCCGCTATCACCACCATTACTACAAATGTTGTCCACCGATGTGTAATGGAGGTCAGGGTCCATGCTCAAAATGATGAATCTGGTCACAGCTGGGTGGGCGCGCACACGCAGGAAAAGCGCCAACAAACGTTTCAATCTCCCGATCGCTGGGCAGGAGAAGCCTGTCGGATGTGCATGTGCCGGCGTCCCCACCATTATTCTCTCAGGGCTTTTGACAAAAACGCTGTTCGGAGGCTAAGGATCAGCAGAAAGCTGCAGAGGAGATTGTCGCCGTGGCGATGTAAATCCCAATAGTTTAGTATTCACATCTATTCCCAAAGATGAGGAGGAGCAGACACGAGTCCACCTTTGCTCAGGATCAATAGATATACCCTCTCATTCTTTCTCTGACATATGATCTTGTTGTATTTTTTCGTGGCCTCCCTCCCTTGTCTCCCTTTTGCAGTCAGTTGTTTATTATTAGTAATAATTAGCCACTCTGTGCCAAGTTGGACTGCTGTAGAACATCTCCGTCAGTTCTCGTTTGTCAAAGCCGGATCGATACACGGCTTGTTACAAACAGGATGAAGTCGTCGGGTGGGGTAGGTGGGGGCGGGGGGGGGGGGGGGTCACAGTGTTTGAAGTGCTCTCCTCTGAGCTCGGCCAATTGATTTGAGACATGGCGTAACCCCGGCTCCACCAGTGGCCACAAACATTGATACTAACTGCTGAGAATGAGCGAGCGGGTTTGGGATATTCGCAGGCAATGTTGTTGGAGCTTTTTTTTCAGCAAGATGTAATTTGTTGATGTATATCTCACACACACACACACACGCACGCAGGCGTGCTGTGTCAAGTAAAAGCATCAGTGTGAGCGCTGGAGTGGAGAGTTCATTATTACCCCCTCCTAATTGGGTTAAAGAAGTTAATGTGCGGTAGGTCTGGCAAAGACGGGTTTTCAAAGGGGTGCAACAGCACACCCCTCGAGCGCTTCTTAACCTCTTCAGTCTCCCAGCAACTTTGATGTAGACTAATGATCGCGAGGCAGATCCATGGAAAGCCACAGCTTTTTTTTTTTTTTTATCTGACCGGTTAATTTAGAACTTTGCTCTCTCTCGTCTCTCTTCCTCCCCTTTGCTTTTCTGTGGGATGTTTTGCTTCCACAAACGAGTAGATCTGAAGCAGCAACTCCAAAACAACAACGTCAAAACTGATCACAGCTGTTGAGCAAAGATAAGTCCTAATATTTAAGCTTCCCCCTCAGCAGCTGACATCAAAACAGAAGAATTGGCGGCAAGGAGGAGGAGGAGGGGTTGTTGTTTGCTAGTCGAGAGGAAGCGACTAAATATGAGAGATATTAGCTCGGCTTGCTGCTGGGGTCGCAGGGAGAGCTGGTGGACAGGTTCCCAATGCTGGCCACCTACCCTCAGCATGCACACACAAACACACACAGATGCACACACTGCTGCCTTCATGTCTCTAAGGGATGGACAGCCAGCTTGCTTCTTCCAGCACTTTGGCAACGAGGGCCCGTTTTTGTTTTTTTTTCTCCTCCGTGGCAGCTGCAGCACACAGAAGCTTGATAGGCTATTAATACTGAGGATAATTTTCCCAATCCATTCATATTTCCTGTTTTCCACATGCCGGCGTGTTGATTAAGAGGCACATGGTCGTCAGCGGGGTTTGACTTAATGCAAGAACAAGGGGGCAAATGGGGCTAATGGCACATTTGTAGTCGAGAAGAAGAGAAACAGCATTACTGTGGGGCTTTGCTTTCTAATGGCAGAGATTTAACCTCACATGGTTCAACCATGTAACAACCAGGCCTGGGCAGTAGATTGAGATTCAAGATGTATCGAGATCTCTATTTTGGTGATGTATAGCTATTTTTTTATAGCTCATTTTGTATTGAAATACTCCTTTTAGGAGTCGCGGTGACTTCACTACTTCTCAGAACAGCATGAAAAGTAAAGTTATATGGATTGATGAGTGCATCCAAACACAGACCTTCCCCTAAACCAGGGGTGTCAAACTCATTTTAGTTCTGAGACCAAATGCAAACCAGTTAAATCTCAAATGGGCCTGAGATTAGGCTGGAAACATGAGAAATTTCACCATTAATATGTCCCAGTTTGCAATTCCACATATATTTAACTCAACTTTATTTACATAGCGCAAATTACGACAGTCATCTCAGAGCACTTAACAAAATATGAAGTCCGTAGTAAGAAAGAAAGAAAGAACCCAACAATATCCACATGAACAATATGTATGTAAGGCACCGACAATATCCAAGTAATAAGTTACAGATGTCAGTCAATGCAGGATTTATTTTGTGACTGATTTTCATTTAATAAGGGCAAAATTTGTTGAACAATTTCAGTAAATTTGCAGGTGTTTGTAAAAAATTAACGTTCTATCAACATTTTTAGTTTAAAAATGACTGCCATCATGTGATACTTGTGAGCCCTCCAAATATTGAGAAGTTTCATTGAATTTGTGTATT
The DNA here is from genome assembly GCF_900634775.1 of Gouania willdenowi. Taxonomy (NCBI): domain Eukaryota; kingdom Metazoa; phylum Chordata; class Actinopteri; order Blenniiformes; family Gobiesocidae; genus Gouania; species Gouania willdenowi. Next base: position 14,624,523 of record NC_041061.1, on the reverse strand, counting down.
CAGAGGGACTGAGAAATCTACAACTCAATTAGAGAATTACACAATGATTCATGTTTTCTCTGTCATTTTTTTTACTTTCTCCTGCAGGACCAAATTGAATGCACTAATGGGACGGATTTGGCCCCTGTCCTTGAGTTTGACACGTGTGCCATAAACAAGCCACACGACAGAACTTACTCACACGTGCTGTCCCTTACAGGGGAAAAAGCAACAGTGACACTTTTGCGCAGCTTTTTGTTCATAAATGTGCCTGTGTGGCATTCAGCATCAGCAAATCTAACCCAGAATCGTCTGGAATTCGATGAAATGTTAAATATTGAACTTTATTTTTGTATATTGCCATTTTGAGAAAAATATCAAGATAGTTTTAGTTAATATCGCCCAGCCCTAGGACCAACCAAATGCACTTTAGATTTATGAAGAAGGCTTTACTTGTAAGTGTGAGGAACAATTGTGAGCACTCGGAGAAGGCCAACAACTTCCAAGCACCAAATATCCTCTTTGCCAGATATTGGCAGTTATCAGGATCAGTGATTGTAGTCATTCACACTTTGAAGGCTTGGAAGTCATTTCTATGACCAAGAGCTGTACCAATGTCTCTACAGTTCAGACAGGTACCGTATAGCACTGAGTTTAACGTTTGTCAGGCTCATGATGATAATGTTCTTACTCTCATCAAAGTGACAAGGGAATCTGGGGATCAAACAACGCAAGATTGCCTGAAATGTTTTGATTCCTGCGGACACAAATGGATGACTTGCACTTTCTCATCTTGGCACATTCAAATCGTTGCTACGTCATACAAACTTAGGAAACTTTTCATTTTTGTCTTCTCGAGTCCTACAGATCACTACAGCACTTTTAGTTGCATTATAGTTTACTAGTGCAGTGCCAGTAGGAAGTATGTATTGCTATAGAAAAGTGGGTGGGTAAGTAGCTTTTTCAGGTTGTTTGAAGGTAGGATATCATCACTGTAGAGGTAGGACCAATGTTCTAACTGATGACATCATCACAGTTGAGCTGGTAGGACCAATGTTCCAATGTTCTAATTGATGACATCATCAATGTAGAGCTAGAACAGATAGCATCATCACTGAAGATTGGAACATAGGAATGACATCATCACTGTAGAGAGCTAGGACTGTCACTGAGTCCGTCTACACCTCTTATCACTGCTTTTTTAAACATGTCCCAGCTCCAAACAAATCCATTGAACCAAGCAGCAGCAGCCATGTTGAAAGTCTCTGTGTGTCCCTGAACCACAGAGATATTTGAGTCACAGATGCACACACACACACACACACACACACACACACACACACACACACACACACACACACACACACACACACACACACACACACACACACACACACACACACACATACAGACAGAGATTCATTGCTTTGTAGATACAGTAGATGACAAAATCCACACCATATTATGAACAAATATTTAAGAAGTTCCTGGAGACCTGCACTGCTTGAACTGAACACAACAAGATTGTCGGCATACATCAGGTGGTTCACTAAAGCATTGGCAATCAGACAGCCTGTTTTACATGCATTTAACTCATGTGTTATAATCATTAGTATACAGACAAAACAAAGTAGGAGATAAAATTCCAACTTTTAATGTTGTGTTTTCTCAAAAAATCGCAATTAATTGCCCAATTCGGATCTGATTGGGGTGAAAGTCATGGGGTAATTGAGGAACCAACATGACATAACCAAGTCAAATTTTATAAAGATTGGTCATTTACAAACTAAGATATGCATTTTTAATTTTTTCAAACATATCTATAATTGGTATATTGATCTGGTTCATCCCCAAAACCTATCAATTGTTCCTTATCCTATTTTGGATTTTCCCTTAAATTTTAATCAAAATCCGTCCCATTCGTGTTTTTTTTTTTTTTTTTTTTGTGAGAGAGGTCACTGCATTGCCCCCATTGGCCTGCAGGTGGTGCAACAGTATAGGCTGTCACATTGAGTAACTGCAGCTTCATGACCATTAAATGACTGTAATTGAAGAGGAAATAAAGGTTCCTCAGAAATGTGGAGCTTTCTTGTCTATCACAAACAATAAAAAGGAGAAAATGTGTGTTATGGCTGAAAAACATTGAATTTCCAGCTTGTTCCTGGCCTGTGAATTATGTAGACATATTCAGGACATGTAATATTGTGCTCTAATAAGACTTTGGAGGATTGGGCCTAACCCGGCACTCGCTGTCGTGCTGCTCATGCCTGTTGTTGCTCAGGGCCTGAGTCTGTCTGCCTGCCAGCCCACCGGCTCTCAAACGTTCAGCTCCACTAAACTGATCTGCCATGATTTGCCGCTGGTTATGCATCAGCGCTGCAGTCTCATATCGCATTCCCCTCTACAATACTGCACTGTGGAATAATGAACCCCTCGTTCGAGTCTGTCTGGCTTCGTGCACACGTCTGTGTGCCTTTTTTCCGAGCGTGCACGTTCATGTTAGCCATGATTGCTGCATTTGACAACAGAGCCACAGGGAGCTCAGCAAAGCATACTGCAGTCCAAGTTTAATTTCCTCTGTCAGATGCAGCGATTGTTAGAACAAATGTACTGTAGCAGGGAACCACGGCTTCACATCAGCTGTTCTGTTTCCCTTTTCCCCCCTTGTTTCCCCACGATTGTTTATTCACCACGTGTTGTTCTAAACCAAGGATCACCAACCTTTCTGAACCTATGAGCTACTTCATAGGTACTGAATAGTCCGAAGGGCTACCAGTTAGAATAGCACTTCTTAAATGCGACATTTTTACGGTTTCACCTTAATTAGAGGCAGTTAGATAGCGGTAACTTAAAAAAGTTGGAAATAATTCCATCAAGTTCTTTTTGAATAATGTTAAGGTTTCATTTTTTAAGAAATCTGTTGTTCCGGACATTTACTTTGATCTCCTGACATGTTTTGACTGTCAACTGCCAGTTTTCTTCAGAGGCATCTGCTGATCGCTTTGATGTTAATTTGACTTTCGCATAATAAATCCAGCAAGTTTTTTTTTTTCTTTTTGAATACCTTTTTAAGTTTCTTTTATTCAGACAACTGTTGTTCAGGAAATTTACGTTGACCTCCTGACATGTTTTGACTGTCAATTGCCAGTCTTCTTCAGAGGTATCTGCTGGTTGCTTTGATATTTCCTTGACTTCCGTGTAATAATTTCAGCAAGTTGTTTTTGTCTCCTTTTTGAGTTATATGTTCAGGTTTCATTTATTCAGACAACAGCTTTTCACATCAAAGGTTTAAGCAGACGCCTCTGAAGAAGACAGGCAGTTGACAGTCAAAACATATAAGGATTTCAAAGTGGAATTCCTTGGCAACAGTTGTCTGAATAAATAAAACCTGAACATATTATTCTAAAAAAAGACAAAAATAATCTTGCTGGAATTATTACGCGGAAGTCAAGGAAACTTCAAAGGAAACATCAAAGCAATCAGCAGACGCCTCTGAAGAAGACTGGCAGTTGACAGTCAAAACATGTAAGAAGATCAAAGTAAATTTCCTGAAAAAACAGTTGTCTGAATAAATGAAACCATAACATATTAAAAGTAGGGAATGTTGAGGTTTCAACATGAAACACTTTATTTCTCCTAATTTATGCAATTGTTTCATTTTCATTAAATTTCATCGAAAATCCACCAGGCGTTTTTAAAAATCTTGTGTATATCATATTATATATGATATTCAACATTTGTCACAATGTTTCAGTGAAAATAAACATTTAAAGATTTTTTTTATCAGCAGTATTTATTTTATTTATTTTATTTATTTTATTTATTTTATTTATTTATTCAGTTTATTTCCGACATGGTTACATTCACTTTTTGTTTTTTTTTTTTTGTTTACATTTTTTGTACATGCCGAAAAAGGAGACGAGAGAAGCAGTTTGCTTATCTGGCTCCCGTCCCCTGTTTTACCATTGCAAATTTACATAAGTATTTATCTTTGTGAGTTTGAATCCTGGAAATCAAATCAGATTTTAGATGGAGCACATTGGTGACTGGAGCTACTGAGGGCCCCTCACATGGTTCATGCGGAATACCTGGTGCCCGCGGCCACCATGTTGGTGACCCCTGTGCTAAACTGTCTTGAGCTCCAATTGTTCACGTACACAGGTAGCATCTGGAGTAATTGTCACGCTTTAATCTTTCAGGAAATCGACGAAGCCTGCAAGCGAATCGAGAGGAAGGTTGAGGATCTAGGGCCTGAAGTCGGCGATCTCAAAATCATTCCGCTGTACTCCACGCTGCCTCCACAGCAGCAGCAGCGCATCTTCGAGCCACCCCCGCCCAATAAACCAAACGGTGCCATCGGACGGAAGGTTTGACTGCCTCATTGCTATAGAAACACAGAGGGGTGTTGAGTGAGGTGAGATTGAGTGTGATAGGTGTAGAAAGACCAGATGGGGATATAAGGTGGATGAAGTAAGGAGCTGGAAGGAATCTGAAGAAGGCTGAATAAACATTTTTCCTCTTTCTCAGCTTTAGCACAGATCTGACTCATATAACATATGCTGCTTTTGTGGGCATGCAATTTTCTGCTCTAAATTATAAGCGGGGTGTTACTCACACCCTCCGAGCCTGAGGGAAGCAATGCATTCCCAGCCATTTATTAAATCTCGTTGCTAGATTTGCATAGGTCCTGCTGCTCCACCTCCTAAACCTGAAACTACGGGAACTCATCTGCGACCTCGTTCTCTCACGTGATCAGTATTAATATCGGAGCAGAAGCCTCGCCTGCTCTTCTACGTCAGTCTTTTTTTTCAGACGGGCTCAATCACCGGCGCTTCAGCACTACCTGCCCCATCGCACTGTTGGCTGGCCATCTGACAGTTCAGAATATCATGATTACTTGTGAATGAGCAAACATTCACCCCCAGCATCAGAGCAGAGAGCGGACAGGGTGAGATGAATGACTCCTTGGTACATTCCTTCTAATTGAGGCGGATCAAGCTGACACATGAACAGTGGAAATGTTTTGCTGTCAGATGCATTTAAATGCTTCAGCGTTATTGAATTCAATTCAAATTTGGGGAATATTAGTGTTTTTGTATTAGCTTTGATGGTTTTTTGTTTTTTATTTTATTGCTTTCCACCCCGCACCTCACTTTAAATCAGAGGTGTCAAACTCATTTTAGTTCAGGGGCCTTATACGGAGCAGTTTGATTTCAATTTTATGCAGGAAAATTAGTAATTTCAACATTATTGTGCCCTAGTTTGCACTTCTACGGGGACATAAAATACAAAATATGTAAGAAACCAACAACATTCTAGCAATACGTGATGTATATCAGTCCCAACAGGATCTTCACCTTAAATTTTATAGATTTTGTGACCAATTTCTATTTAATTAAGGGAATATTATGTAATAATTTCAGGAAAATAAGTGTCCTTAAAGAATCCATTAAAACTGAACAACTGTTTGTGTATGTATGTCTGCCTACATGGGTGTTAGAAGAAGCCATCGGTTCTGTTTGGAGTGAAGGTTTATCACTGAGTAACTGACATCGTCTAGGGAGGCTGAAGGGTAAACAAAGAATTTCCACAATTTTCAATTGGGAATTTTTCTATAAAATGTGATTGAGCTAGAGTGAACAGGTTTCCTTATGCAGTCTAAAATGTGTGGTGGACTGGTAACCTGTCCTGGGTGTGACCTGCTTTCATCCCATAGTCAGTGAGGATTTGGCTAGTTTAGAAAACTGGTCTTTATGTTCTTTTTTTTTTTTGCTAGGCTTTATAATGAGTGATTTAATTACTATTTATGATTTGTTAAAGATAAGGAACCAACTCAGCATCTCTTGTTGTTTATATGAATGTTTTTCAGCTGCCCCTCAAAAGCTTTCGCTGTAAAAATGTTCAAATCGAAGTCACTCTGTTCATCGTCGCCTTTCTATCGGCGTGCTCCCACTTACATCTCCAGAACAGCCGCGCTAATGTCCTTTTCTGTCCGTGGGTTCAATTTGTCAGAAGCTTGTTGGACTAGTCGGGGCCACTTCTGGAGTTGCCGTGCTCGAAGTAAATGTGCCTCTCTTCAACGACTGACTGAGCGACTCATCAAGTGAAAAATGCAGAAGTGTCATTCCACCCAGCCCAAGAGAAAGTAGTGAAAAAGAATTAAGGTTCCCCACATCTGCCACCATGCATGCTAACGACTGCATTAGCCACCCCTCAATTAACATAAAGCACTTGCTCATCATTGCTCCATTTCTCCACAAAAAGCCCCAAAGCTTCTATTTTTGATTTAAATCCATGGCAGAAATTAACTAATTGCACACAAAGGGTATAATCTCACTTTGATTTTCGGCAATTTAGAATTGGTTTCTAATAAACGTGCTGCTATTAGTGTTGAAATTATTTTTAATACGTGGCTCCTGATATCATGGCAGTAGTTTTTTAAGGGACTTAAGAGACTTTTTGAGGCATGTTCTGTCTTTTCCCTGTGAGATTTTATTTGTCAACAGGGTTATGTTTCCCAGCGGGGAATGTAATGGATGGCCTGTGTTAGCTCTAGCACTTGCTCTCTTGCAGGTAATAACCCAGAAATAACATGCAGAGATGATGCTCTAATGATATTACTGATGAAGAAGCCAGGATTATCCATTGCAGAAACAGACTGAAAGGAGCCAGGCCGCGTACGGTGTAATGGGCCTAGCCTGGATAATCCTTCAGAATCAATGCAGTCAATGAGGCCTCCCATACGATCATGAAATGTGAGAGGGTGTCGTGCGCAGCATCTGCCGATCGTATCCCCACCCACATATGGGGCAACTTCCACAAATCCATTTTTTTTTCCTATAGACTTTGAAGCATTAGGTGCAGTTGCTTGCTAGCATGTACCGTATTGTCTGCCATGAGACATGAGGTAATAGCCAGATATAGCTTTCTTTTTCCAGCTACTTTAATTCCATGCTTCTACTGTGTATAGTTTTTTTTTCCAGTGATGAGATTACGGTAAAACTCAAGCCAGTGGATTGTCCTTTTACTCTGGGAAACGACTCAATGTTCTGTTTTCTTGTCATTTTTTTAGCGTTAAAAATGTAACAAAAGGAGACAAGAAAAGCCAATATCCATCCCAAGCTTTGTGGTAATTTTGTTGACTAAAAGTTTTTGTCGATTACATTTTTTAAAGTGATAATAACAAGACTAAAACACGTTAAAATAAAATGCATGTGAACGAAAATAGTTATAATAGATTTTTTTTTGGGTAACATAAAAACTAATCAAATCGGCTTTAGTTGCGTGGAAGGTGGGACAAGCCAGTAAGTGATCCAATAGGAAGTAAGCTGATTGGTTTCATGGATGCAAGGCAGCTTATAGGATCTTATAGGATCAGCATTGATCAAATCAAATCTGTGCGTGTATTTACGAGCGTCAATACAATTCCATATTGTAGTGTTTCTGCAATATGGGATGGGGGTACGTGTACCCCTAGGGGCACGCAACGGCACTTCAGGGGGTACTTGAGAGAGAGTGTGTAGGAAATTATAAATGAAAGCATTAAAAATAAGGGTTTTTATAATGTTTGTTTTTAGTTAAAAATGATAATCATACTAAATATTACTAGCAACTCACAAAACAACAAAAACACACAAAATAAGAGAAAAAATATACTCATTAATTTCATTATTATGCTTTATAGTTGTATTTTATAGAATTCTTGGCAAAATGTGTTAGTCGGACATAAGAGGGTACTTGGATTCAAAAGTTAGAGAAAGGGGGTACTTTGAACCACTTTGAGAACCACTGCCATATCAGATTGATAAATGGTTATTTTTAATGCATATACTGTCATGCCTCATTTTAGTCAACTACGTCTGTAACAGATTTAGTCGACTAAAATCCTAAAGTCAAGAAACAGGACCATAACTGAAATAGTCCTCATGATTAATTTTCGACTTAAATGAAGTAGAATTTTCATCAAAAGACAACGACCAAATCTATATCAAAAATTTGCCGTCAAAATGAACACCATTACAGACGACACAGTCTAATGAGCAGAGTCTTTGAACTTACCACGCTCACTTCATTTAGTGACTAGAATACCAAGAGGAACAGTCAACACATGAACCACTCTAGGTCAGGGGCTGAATGAGGAATGGGAGAAGCTCTCCTTGGCATTAATAACTAAACATGTCGACAGAAATCCTTGCTTAAAAGGTGGGATTTTAGAGTCTCTAAGGCTCACAGCTTGAAGACAGCTAAAAAGCCAACTCTACAAAGAAAGTGTGTCAAGTGAGCAAAATTGGTTCTGTGGACTTGTATCAGCAAGAACTACAGAGAGCTGTTTGGTTATGTGCTTGACGGTTCGTTGCCAGGACTACCAAGAAGCCAAGCAGCCACTACGGTACCACACCACAGCACGGGGTCAGCCTGCAGCTCCTATTTGTCGCGGTGCATGTTGAGCAAGTGAGCGAGGAAAACATTTTAAAGTGTGGGCAGGCATTTTGCCAGCAAACCAACTTAACATAGGAAAATATGACAGCTGCCAGGATACTTGGCTGTGACTCCACTGCCACAGTCTGAAGTGCCATTAAAAAGCCGATGGATTTTGGTGGCCATTCAGTTTTCTCTGTTACATAAGAAGTTACACGAGAGTCGGTCAAGGTTCACGTGAGGGTAACAATGAACACCCCTGACCCCTTTTTTTTTCCTAGACTGAAATTAAGTTCAGCATTTCCACAAACAAAAAATGTTTGCTTTGATTCAGTATTCATTAATAAACAGATCTAAATGTTAAAGGTAAGTAGACCAAATTTACTTTTGACTGAACTACCTTTACAAGATATTGCCTAGGGATACTTAAATACATAATATTTTCAGATAGAATTATCAAGGTTTTGGTTTTTTGGGGAGATTGGACCTTAAGCAAAAAAGCAGTGTAGGTTTAGAAACATCCATGAGACCGTGGCTCAGGTGGTAGTGGGTCGTCTTCTGATCGAGAGGTTGGGGGTTCGATCCCAGTACCTGACTGTGTCGAAGTGTCCTTGGGCAAGACACTGAACCCTAAGTTGCTCCCAGTGGTCGACTAGCACCTTGCATGGCAGTCCTGTCCCACTGGTGTGTGAATGTGAGAGTGATTGGGTGAATGAGCTGATATGTAAAGCGCTTTGAGACTGCTTCAGTGTGGTGATAAAGCGCTATATAAAATCAAGTCCATTTACCATTTACCATTTACAATGAACAAAGTTGCAGAAATAGTTCAAATACTTTCACATTAGGTTTTACTAGTGCAGTGCCCGTAGGAAGTATGTATTGCTATGGAAAAGTGGGAGGTTAAGTAGGTTTTTCATGGATGGCCAAATGAGTTTGTGTTTGAAGGTGGGACGTCAGGGACATTTAGGTTTGTTGTATAATGTGTAGAGTGATAACTATTGTGTTTTCATATATTTCGGCTTTTAGCAAGGACACTGTAGGGAGTTGAACCCCATCAATTACAATTCCAGATTGTTGTTCACGCGGATCCAGATCTCCTCAGACCGGAACAGACTCGTTTAGTGTCATTAATCCACAACAGTCAGTTTAGATGCACACAGAATTTGTAAAGCATTTATGAAATTCCTTGCTTTTATAGAGATAATTTATTAACGGTATCATTGCAGTCCAAACAAATCCGATGTTGTACACCCTTGAACCAAGCAGCAGCCATGCAAACGTTCCGCAAGCAACAGTCACTGAGGCAGGACTGATGACATCACTGTAGAGCTAGGACTGATGACATCACTGTAGAGCTAGGACTGATGACATCATGACTGAGTCCATTGACTCAGGAGGTGGGGTGTCCAAACAAATCTGATGTTGCACACCCTTGAACCAAGCAGCAGCCATGTTGACAATTTCAGGTCAGTCTGATCTTGATCCATAGAGATATTTGAGGAACACACACACAAACAGAGATGCCTTGCTTTTTAATTGATTATAGATAAACAGATGTATTGAACAAGTTTTATGCTGCGTTCACACCGGACACTGCGCAAATTTTTGTGACGCGTGCACCCCGCGAATGCTTCCGCAGTGTCGAAAAACATTTTCCTCGTATTCGCTTCATATGCGCGTCTGAAGCGAATATAAAAAAGGCGCCAACCAGACTTCATTTTTTTTCACCATCAACTATGGAGGACCCCAGTAAAATTGATGCTCTTTACCTTCTGTGAAAGCTGGAGAGTCGTCAAAACGCTCAACGTTGGCGTTCCTGGATTCACCAGGTTAACCAGCGATGCATCTTACTCTGTGAGTTTCACTGTTTTCTTCAGGAGCTGCACCAAATCATCGGTCACACACACCGCCACAATATTTTTCTCCTCCATGCTAAAATGGGTGAAATGACCGGCATCCGCGTTGACGGCCTGACGTCATTGACAACAAGGACTCTGATTGGCTTTCGCGCCTGCATCTCATGCGCAACATTCGCTGGAGTTCAATACTTTCAACTCAAGCATATGACCAATGTCACGGAATCAAACCACAGCGACCAACAGGAGAAGAATTCACCTCTTACCGCGACATCCCATTGACCTTGTATGTAATCTGGCCACGCAAGCATTTTGCGCCACTTCTGGTGTGAACGCAGCACAAGATGTTTGTCTGCCTGTTCAAGTAAAAAGCACCAAAGTTTAAATGAAATGCTTTTAAAGATCAACTTAAACCGCAGAAATGTTATGAGTGTTGCGGGGTGGGACAAGACAATAGACGATATTAGGCTCACGATACAATATTTTATAAGGAAAAAATACCAAAAATTTGAGTATACAGTACATGCTTTTATTTGACTTTAAGTCTGGACATACTGACATTCTTAGTTCATGTATGGCCTTTTCAACTCAATAATGATATATAAAAATAAAATATTATAGTCTTTGTATATAGTAGATTGTGTAGATTTTTTATCTATTACCACTCGTGCCCTTGAGAATTGATATCGTAATACCTTGTCGCATAATATATCGTCCCACCTCTATGAATTAGTATATATATATATATATATATATATATATATGTATATATGATATGAAAGACTGATTAATGCAAGTAGAAGCTGATTGCATAGGTCTTACACTGTAGCACAGTATACGCAGAGATATGCTATATTAAAATGGTACAGTGCTACAATCATATAATGTAAAATAACTCGCAATTCTTTATGATATAAATAAAATCAAACAACTTTTTACATATTTGGACTGGGATTCTTCTTATAATGTAATCAATTTATCAAATACTGTATGTTATAATAACAAAAATGTGTAATGTGTGTGTGTGTGTGTGTGTGTGTGTTGTTTTCTTACACGATCGTGGCCATGTTTGCAACCAGTTAGGGGTTTTCACATGTGCTGAATCCCAAGCTGTGCATTTATCATCCACAATCTGTCCCACCACCACCATACATTAAAATGCTCCAACATGGTTGGGTGGGGGTCCAGCACCAGCCGCAGATCTTCTCTATCCCTCCCATGAGCTCGGGTGGATCATTTCCCTAAAGCCACATGTTCTCATTTCCACAGGTCGTCGTGTCAACAAACATCGCTGAGACGTCCCTGACCATCGACGGTGTGGTGTTTGTAATTGATCCCGGATTTGCCAAGCAAAAGGTTAGCTCCCCCCTTTTTCTGGCCGCACCCCCCCCCCCATCTTCTTCTACCACCCTTTATCTGCTGCGATTATCTGCGTCTGTTGCCTGAGAATCCCCAGATAAACACAGCAGTGCACACCTGACAGCGGCAAAAGATGGAAAAGCCTGTTATTTATTCCTCTGACATTTCAGCAGCCTGGAGCCAACTTATACACATGGCACCAAAAAAAAAAAAAAAAAAAGATTATACACGCACTATTGTAGGTTGTCCACACGCGTTGTTTTCAGTAATCCATATGAGAATGTTAGAAGAATATGCGTTCGTATCCATATTTTCCATAGTTCACCTGAGATATAACTCCTCCACTTTCCCTCCCAGGTGTATAACCCACGTATCCGAGTGGAATCCCTTTTGGTCACACCCATCAGCAAGGCGTCGGCCAAGCAGAGGGCCGGACGCGCAGGGCGAACACGCCCTGGAAAATGCTACCGCCTGTACACGGAGAAAGCTTATAAAACAGAAATGCAGGTATGTGATAAAGACGTTCAATGAACTTTATCTCATTTGTAAACACAGGATTGCTTATCTGCAAAGCCGGGAGCCCTTTGTGTTCCCTCGAGCAGCCTCGGAGCTGGAAAACCTCCTTGTTGTTTAAAATCTACTCTAGAACTCCTCAATTTGTCATTTAGCTGAATTTCAAATCAAAGAATGTCAATCAAGTGTTAACTCTTCATAACCCCCGTTACCTTCTAGAACAGAGATGGCCAACTAATATCACAGCTGGGGCCACAAACGTGATTGTCTGATCCGAGGGCCACATTATCAACATTCATTGTGTCTGGAATATTGACCAACCTGAGCATTAATACAGGATAGAAACATGGGTTTTGTTGTTGTTTTTTTAGAGTGGTTTTGTTCACGTTTCTGTAACTCTGTATACGTGTGTGTGTGCTGAGTAACTTTCTTCATTTCTGTTGTCTTTTTGTGTATTTTTTTTATGTATAGTGGGGTTTTTCTTGGGGTGCTTTGGTGTTTTTTTGTTAGTTTGTTGTATTTCTATTCTCGTTTTTTTTCTTTTTGTAATAGTTTTGTGTGTTTTTAATAATAATCTTATAGTTTCTTGTCTTTTTGTTGTTCTTTTCTGTATTTTTTTGTTTATGGGAGGTTTTCTTCTCTAACTATGTATTTTTGTTGTTTTGTTTACTTTTCTGGCTAATATATGTTAAGATTGCTTGTGTGTATTTTTGTAGTCATTTTTGTGTATTTCCTTTGTTGTTTTGTTTATTTTTGTTGTCGTTTTGTGTGTTTATGGAGTTGCTTTTGGGTGTTTCTGGTGCTATTTTGTATTTTTGTCATACTATTGTGTATTCTTCAGCTTTTTTAAAAAAATCTTTTTTTGTGTATTTCTGTTTTTTGCATTTTTGTGAATTTTGTTGTCGTTTGGTGTATATTTCTGTCATTTTGCACATTTACTTTGGGGGCAGCACAAAATTAGACCAAGGGATGAATGTGGCCCCTGGGCCGCTAGTTGCCCATGTCTGTTCTTGTTAACAAGAACACATCTCAAACAAAGTTTAATAGTCCTTCACTGTTGGTGTGTGTTGGGATTAACATTTTATTAAGTAGATGATTAGCACTGTTACTATTTATGTAGCTTATTTTTCCACTTCTGTCCCTACCAAAGGACAACACCTACCCAGAGGTGCTCAGGTCTAATTTGGGATATGTGGTGCTGCAGCTGAAGAAACTGGGAATTGACGACCTGGTGCACTTTGACTTCATGGACCCTCCAGGTTAGTAAGAAAAAACGGAGCAGCTTTCTTGTACTTTTCAGTTTAACTCATCAAGTACGTGCGGATAGGTTGGTTGATCTCCAAACTGTTTTAAGTTTGTGACGCAAACACTTCTGAGACTTTGTATTAGGAGATGACAAGTCCATAAGTACAGTGTAATATTGAACTTTTGGCAGAAAGTTGTCTGTTTTTGGAATAAGTTTTGACAGTTTGGAGCACAAGTGTGGTTGTTACCCTACATACAGAATGTAGAATTTAGTTCTGTGTTGCTAAAAGGAAGCAGGCCAAAAAGTTGACAATGAAAAACACAACTCGTGCTTTTCTGCAGTTTTCCTATATGTTCCTCATAATAGAGGCTATTTAGAAAACAAACATATGAACGAAAATGATATCAAAATGTCATGAAATCTGTCTGTGTATTTATAAACAGGCTTTAACCAGGCTATTGCAACAATATAAGATCTTCATGTACTTTAGGGTGGTTCACAATATAATGGTATAAAAATAATTGAGCCAATATATCATCTGTAAAGAGTGGCACAAATAATTTTCATTTCTCAATTAAAGAATGAGTAACTTTTCACAGAAATCAGAAGCTTTAACGACATCAAGGGAAGTATAGTCATTAATAGTCTCTCCCTGTATTTATACTAAATTACTAAGAACATTAGAACAGTTGAAACACTTCAACAGTGTGGAAAAGTGTGACACCCTTAAATATGCAGCTGTAGGAACCCTGGTCGATGGTCAAAAGGCGGTAAAAACACTGTCGCACGTTTGGAATTTTATTACACTTTTATGACTCAAAAACAGACAATGGAAAAATGGACCAAGGAACATTTCTTCAAATCCCAGCCCTTCTGCCTGCAGACTTTTTGCTGACACCCATCCTCCCCAAAGAACAGACACCCCACAGAGATAACAGGGATGTAACCTGACACCCTACACCAGAGACATCCTCTTCAACATGAAGATTAAAAAGGAAGAAATAAAAATAAAACCTATACACCATCTGATGCTTTAAAGGCAGAACTGTGATTTAAACGAATTTCAGACATGGGACCTCGATTTTAACCATTTGTCTACAGGAAAGAGACTCATCGTGTGCCTCCATCTGATATGTTTAAGCACTAATGCAATCACATTTCAAGGGAAATGTTTATAACTTCATATTCCATGATCATTGATCAAAAGTGTATTTGTCCTCCTTTGTTATGCTTAAAGCTAGAAATCATTCAAATCAGTCATTTAAGGGATAATCAATGGAAAGTCATTTTTCAAGGGTTCATGCAGTTGGCACACACCCATGCTCCATTTTAGACCTAACATGGTAACACCCTATCTAGTTTTATGACTCTTTGTTTAAGAAGCACATGTGGGGATAGCCACACCATTTTGTCTTCTTTACAGGAAAGTTAAGCCTCCCGCTTCTTTCTGCCAGCCAATCAGGTTTCACTCATTCCCACACTGCAGATGTGTTGTGACCAATCAGATAACCTCTTGACATGTTTATAAAAGGCCTCGCTTCCCCCATCACACTCTCTTGCTTGGCTCTTGCTCCACGCTCGTGCTCCTCTCTTACTTCTCTCTTGTCCTCCTCTTTGCATCTGACTTAACCGTTAGATGCTATTCAGTTTAGTAATGCTGAATTTTTGAGATAGTGATTGAACTTCTCTCTAGTCAGGGAGTGGCTACCAGCCATTCTCACAATGACTAACTTTAAGTTTTATCTCCATTTGTGAAATTAACCAAGCAGTTTTTAATTTTTGGAACAAATCAATTTTTATAGCCTCCCATGAGTAAGCTTTAACGAACTCTAGCATCTTTGATTTGAGAACATGTTAGTTAAACTACCCATCGACGTCCAGAAGTGGTGCCGTGTAGGAGAACCAGAACCCCAGCCAGGCCGACAGTATCCCGCGGGCCCGTACAGTGAATGAGCGGAAAACGTCTTCGGAAAAACGCAGGAAAAGCTTTTTCCCCACACACTGCTGGTTACGCAGAAGGAGCTGTCATCATCACGCCTGTTCGAAGGAGGGTAAAACTGCACGCACACACAATTCTGGCAAAAAGGTGGTTTATAACTTAACAAATTCTCTCAATCGAAAATTCTAGATTCATAGTCCATATTTTTCATTTTGGTAAAGTTTTATTAATTTCATTACTTTAACTTTCCATTTTCCTTCTTCCTCTTCCTCAGAGCGTTAGGAAATCCCTATAAATCCCAAACTCACGCAAACATCTAAAACACTCAAAATGTGTAGATACCATACAGCTGTGTTAAAATGTACATTTTGTGTGATACCAATGAGTCAAAATAACTGTGAATGATTGTGAAACTGCCTAATTTATCATCGTGGTAATAGCCTGTAAAATAAACATGTACATATTGTAAACGCTGTGTTTTTGTTGACATTTAAACCTTTATTAAACCTCTATTCTGACGTCAAGAACCCACTACAAAACAGGGAACTGTAACAATTAATTAAAATAAAGTGATCTAGGACACTTAAAACTCAATTCTAGATGGCACCTCTGGCAACGAACATATTAAAAATTTAATAATTAATATTTTTGAATATTAATCATTCTTTTGTTCCCCTACATAATAATTGGCACCCCAGATGGGACGTTGAATAAGTTTAATAAATAAAATAATGTTATCAATTTTCGGACATTTATTTTGAAAATACGCTTCGAGCTGACGAGTTCACAGCTGAATCTAAAAATAGATCCGAGCAGCATAACAAGTACTTCCGATCAAGAAAATCCTATGAAACACAAGCTGATGATGATAAAAAGGCATTTCCTTAAACATGTTACTGGTGCAGTTTCGAAAAAAAAATTTTTTTTAGCTTAAACGTAGTCTAAACGGACTGAAACACGGAGCAAAAAGAATATTCTTGTAACTTAAGGTTTAAACCCTTTATAGCTGCTGTGAGTGTTGACATTGCGGTGTATGCTTCAGCTGAGCTCCTAGAATAAGCCTGTGTAAGAACAGCATCATAAAAAGCAATACATGAAGATTTCAGCCCTGTGTGAGAACACTGTGATTTTAAATGAGGATTTGAAAAAAAAAATCCTTTTAAAACCCAGTCACTCCAACCAAGTTGTACTTCTCCATAATTTAGCATCCACAAGCTAAACAGAATTAATTGTAAAACTTGTGTTTAAACTCTAAACAAAGTTTTAACTGAGTAGCCTTGCCTTGCCAAAGGAGGCGCTCTCACTGAGTGGTAAAGATCACACGAAGAAGAGAACTTCCTGTTTCCTTTGTTTACTTCCGGTCACCAAGTTTCTTTGCAGCAATTTGGTGTGACCATTGATAAGTATTTTTAAAGAACATTTGACCACTTAGAAACGCCGGTAATGCTCTGAAAGTATTTAATATACTTGTGGTAAACTGACGCTCTTGTGTTGAAACTATTAAACTTGTTTACGCAAAGATATTCATGACTAAGTGCATGCTAACATTAGCCACCAAAGCTACAGCTAACCCTGCTAACAAGCTTCAATGTGCATGCTGACTTTTAAACGAATTGACGTTGTTGTAACTCAGTGAAGTACAACTGAACAATATTCGATTAATTTTCAGCCTGAAGGCTTTTAAATCATTTTTCTGAGAAGAAATCCCTAAGCCCTAACACAGAGATCATTCTCTCACTACTCCTCGCTTATAAAAGCCATTGAAATAAATAGATTAATTAAATTTAATCATTTAAACATTTTTTCAGAATTTTACATTGGTAATTTTAAATTGTTAAGTCAATTTTATCAGTTAAAACACATGTGTTATAAATATTAAAATAATATTTAACACCAACTGAAGCAAAAGACAAAACTTACAATAGAATCAAATAAAAACTTTATTCTTAGTCGAATAAATTCGATCATTTTTATTTGAAATCTTTTAAGGTCAAAATTCTAACTGAGCCAGATAAAATCAACAAGAATGTATTTCAGCTAGAACAGTTACTGGTCTATATTTTAAGGATTAACTTTGTTAATTAAAATAAATTAAGACCTTAATAATTTTTCTTTGTGCTTTGACACAAATAGAAACTTAAATAACTGCTTTGAAATTAATCTCCCTCTAAGTGGAATAGATTTTAACCTTATCTGAAGTATAAGAACATAATCTTAACTTTGTATGGGAATTTTTCAATAGCTTTTAATAAGATCAGTTACATAAAGACAGATTAACCATCTGAACTTTTCTTTGAAACTAATGAGTGAACTAACCCTGTACGTCACATTGTGAACTGCATGTGTTTGTCAAAACGCAACTACAGAACTTTAAAGATAAACTTAATTAGGTTCACAGAAAATAACCTGATTGTAATCTTTAATTGTGTAAATCAAAAATCTTCCTAGATAAGCTGATAAATAAAGCTTCTAAAATTAAAATTGTTCTATTGAAACACCGAACAACATCGTTGAACAGACTGTATTTACTTTAGTCACTCAAACTATTTGCAAATACAAGTCTTAACCACTTTGGATACAACTAAAAGCCAAGATTGTGTTCACCTCTTAAACTCTCGAAGTTTAACTAAACTAAACACCTCTATCACAGAGATTGTTATCGCAGATTAATAAATTCTCAGAAACAGTCAGCTCTAACCTGAATAATTTATTAATCACTGACCTTTTGCGACCAGTTTGCGTTTAACTCCAAGGTTTAACCCACACAGGCGCACACACTCATTATATTGTGCCACGCTTACACACATCAACACTAATCAAAATGGATTCCCTTTCTCCCAGCAGTCCAAACCTGGACACCAACCTCCTTTCACAGCTGGAAGCTGCCCTCAGGGGTGCACTCCAAACTTCTAGCTCATCCCCAGAGCCGATAAGTAGTACACCAACGTCTACCGAACTCAGCTCGCTTTTAACTCTCATGTCTCCCTCTGATTCCAACAGGTCTAACGCAGACCTGACTCTTGCTTTTGGTAAGTTGGCACTCTTAATGACGTCACAGCTGAAACTGGCCCAGGAGCAGAACCAGATGCTTCAAAACAAGCTTCAGAACAAGTCTGACAGGTTTCAAAGCAACCCACAGACCAGCGATGATGAGTCTTTATCCTCAGAACAGGATAAAAGTGAAAATCTGCTCCATGAGAACCAGATTTTGAAAGGTGAAAATGATGCACTCAGACACGAGGTAAGATACATCAAGGAAGATTTCACCGATGTAAATAATCTCTTAAAAGAGCAAACACTGAAACATGAGGCAAATGTTCAGACACTTTCAATCACCAATCGTGAATTGACAGCTCTTAAAGATGAGAACAGCATGCTAACACATATCAGAGAAAATTATTTATTACGAATTGACTCTCTTGAACGACAGATACGGAATGCGGAAACCGAATGCAGACATGCTAGACTGCTTCAGCATCAAGCTGAGATGGAATCAGCAACAGCACGGCAGGAACTGCATCTTTTCTCTTCACAGCAGGGAGGTGAACCGAAAGAGCCGAAACCACCTGACCCTGTAAAGCTGTGGGATGACACGTCTCATCCAAAACCCAAAGATCTGGATCGAATAGCACGGAACCTCTCAAGGTTCGAGCCAAATCTCGACGATCCAGGTGAAATTCATGCTTATCTCAATGACTTGAAATTTTTCTTGGAACGTTTTCCAAACGCTTCTTCACGTGACAAAATCTACGTGATAAAAGCCTCTTCAAGCAAGCAAGTCAGTCTGTTCATCGACAGACAGCCACTTGATATTCGTGATGATTTCGAAGCCTTATGCAAAATTCTGATCGAAGAATATTGTAATAAAAATGAATTCGAAACCGGCTACTTTGCTGCACATTCAATCACCCAAGCAGCCAATGAAAGACCAGGGCAATACTACAACAGATTGCTAAAGGTTTATTTCGGGCCGAAAAATGAGCCCATGATGGAAGAAGAACAGTTTTTCAAAGAACTTTTCTTTAAAAACCTGCACAGTTCCACCAGCAGACATTTACATGCAGCAGTGGATCCAAAGAAATTATCCAGCCGTGAGCTGCGTTCCTTTGCTTCCCGTGCTTTCATGCTGAATGACCAATCTCACAGGGAATTGGTTCACCAGGAAGTGTACGCATTTGACACCAGGCCACCCGACGATGACCTGATAAATGATAACGAAACAAGTTCACCTTTTGTTCTTTCAGAAAAGGATCCGCAGCTCGTGCCTCACGGAGGTCACGAACTTCAGGGCACCCGAGAGCATGCAAAACCACGGATCCACGAACACCGCAAACGTTCACGTCTGAAATGCGCGGAACACGGTAGGAATACCACAATAATGATCCAAAATCTGTCTAATCCCAACAGACACGCCTACCAGAATGACAGGGACAGTTGCAGTGACACACGTGATGATATGCAACACAGAGCCCAAATAGATCCGGCACCGCTGCTGGATCCCACTCCAATCACACCTACAGGTGATGAAAATCCACCCTTCAAACGCATTTTAGGTGAGCTTAGCTTGGGAAATAACAACAGACTTTATGTCGACACTTACCTCAACAACGCCGTTAATTATGAAGCATTAGTCGATTCTGGAGCCACCGTCTCCATCATGCCACGTGAACTTTTCTATCTTCTCTGCAACATGTCAAACCCAGCAGATGTTAAAGTTGAAAACTGTCATCTAGAGATCATGTCATATGATCAGACACCTGTCACTGTGAGAAAAAGAATGTTGGTGAACGTCAACTTTGGACAAACAGCCGTTGTTCATCCTGTGTGCATTTCACCTGATCATTCCAGCTCATTTGTTATAGGAAGGGACCTACTGGAACGCTTTGACGCCTTTGTAGATCTCCAGAGACTTGAGCTTTACTCACAACGGGAAACACCCAAACCACTTGAGCTTCAGCCTGATGTCAGCAGAGGCAACTATCCGGTGTTTAAAATAGCCCGACCAGAGCCCGACCAACAGTCGGAACATAGCCTGATAAAATACAGCCAGACTGACAGCAGCCCAACACACGCAAAGCCTCACTGTGAAATACCACCGCTCAGACCCCAGCCACCACCCATTTCGTCTGTACATGCGTACAGCGACATTGAGCATTTGTCTTACAGCTCTCAT
The DNA here is from genome assembly GCF_900634775.1 of Gouania willdenowi. Lineage (NCBI taxonomy): Eukaryota > Metazoa > Chordata > Actinopteri > Blenniiformes > Gobiesocidae > Gouania > Gouania willdenowi. Next base: position 14,604,040 of record NC_041061.1, on the reverse strand, counting down.
CACAAGCAAACACCCACACAGCCTTCTCTTACTGTTTGTGACTTGAAATTCTTCCAAGAGGACGATCCAGCAATTCAATTTATGATTGATTTCCTTTCAGGCTTCATAGACCGTGAGCCATCAGCTCATGAATTCAACTCGTACCCAGATCTTCAAGATCTCTTCGAAGCAAAAGATCACCTGCGTGTTGTTGATGACGTTCTACTTCATACTCATGACAGAACCACTACCTTCACGCTTGTGCTTCCTTACTCGTACAGGGGGGAATTTATGGCGAACGCACACAACACAAGCGATCAACATAGAGACACAAAATCCACAAAACGAGAACTTCAAAAGATCGCTTACTGGCCAAAAATGGGCCTCGACACGGCAGAATTTGTGAAAACATGCAAAGTTTGCTCTAAAAACAAACGTTAAATTGTCAACTCAGAACTTTGGTATTCAGCTAAAATTTTAAATGGATAAAGTAACCAAGTTTATCCCATTAAGTCAACAAACTTTGAAACCTAAAATGTTTCTTTGCTGTGCATGTTCTACTAACTCATCCGTAGTGTAACAGGCCAACACCAACACTAGGAGCAGTTTAAAACAGAGCATCACCAGCGTTGACGCCCACATTCAAACAAAGGGGGGTGAAAAAGTGAAACAGCTTTTAAACTCTTGTACAAATACAAGTCTAACCCCTGTGCTTTGTTTAAGCAGTGCTCGCATCAATGAACAGCTAGCGGTGCCATAGCTAAACCCAACATGTCCTCACAACCCCCAATAAACAATGGGCGGGACCAAAACATAAGGTAACACAAAAATCTGTCTGAAAAGAAATTACTTAACACTTCAAAATGTTTGTGTCATATTAAATAGCAACATGACCTTTACTCAACGATACTATAAGGGTTAAACCATAGTATCTGTTCCCACTGTTAAAAAGCTACAAAAGCATCAACAAAATTATACTCCAGCAGTAAAATCTGATTATGAAAGAAATAATTCAGAACATATCCCAGCATTAACATTGGCACTATAGATACTGGTATTACATAATATATGCGTCTGAACGCAGTCGCCACTATAAGTCTTCCCATGAAGCACGAATTTACAATACACACATATGCTTTTGTTATTCATTTAAAGTGATCAAATCTCACTTATTGACGAACATCACAAGTTCTCTCTTCGAGTTCTTGTCAATTTAGTTCAATCTTGTAATTTGTCCCAAACGATAGGATCATTTTGTTCTCAAAATTATCAACCAGTTAGAAACTCATGTCAGACCTTTAGAGTCCTAACAATTCAGACTATCATCAATTGAGACATTGTATCCAACGTAGTAAAACATGATTAATGTGTTAACACACTATTATCATGTATTTTTCTTTCTTTTGTGGAATCCCACGTTATCTCGTAACCACGCTAGGAACATCAGAAAATTCTACAATCTTAACACGCAGTCAGTTAATAACACATAAAGCCACCCAGAGCCAGATTGTTGTGCTGTGTTGTTTTTACCTGTCATCACCAGAGTCCACTAAGTTTCCCGGACAACGCCGAAATGACGCTGGATTTCGCCGTTACCCGGAAAAGGGGGGAATGTAGGAACCCTGGTCGATGGTCAAAAGGCGGTAAAAACACTGTCGCACGTTTGGAATTTTATTACACTTTTATGACTCAAAAACAGACAATGGAAAAATGGACCAAGGAACATTTCTTCAAATCCCAGCCCTTCTGCCTGCAGACTTTTTGCTGACACCCATCCTCCCCAAAGAACAGACACCCCACAGAGATAACAGGGATGTAACCTGACACCCTACACCAGAGACATCCTCTTCAACATGAAGATTAAAAAGGAAGAAATAAAAATAAAACCTATACACCATCTGATGCTTTAAAGGCAGAACTGTGATTTAAACGAATTTCAGACATGGGACCTCGATTTTAACCATTTGTCTACAGGAAAGAGACTCATCGTGTGCCTCCATCTGATATGTTTAAGCACTAATGCAATCACATTTCAGGGAAATGTTTATAACTTCATATTCCATGATCATTGATCAAAAGTGTATTTGTCCTCCTTTGTTATGCTTAAAGCTAGAAATCATTCAAATCAGTCATTTAAGGGATAATCAATGGAAAGTCATTTTTCAAGGGTTCATGCAGTTGGCACACACCCATGCTCCATTTTAGACCTAACATGGTAACACCCTATCTAGTTTTATGACTCTTTGTTTAAGAAGCACATGTGGGGATAGCCACACCATTTTGTCTTCTTTACAGGAAAGTTAAGCCTCCCGCTTCTTTCTGCCAGCCAATCAGGTTTCACTCATTCCCACACTGCAGATGTGTTGTGACCAATCAGATAACCTCTTGACATGTTTATAAAAGGCCTCGCTTCCCCCATCACACTCTCTTGCTTGGCTCTTGCTCCACGCTCGTGCTCCTCTCTTACTTCTCTCTTGTCCTCCTCTTTGCATCTGACTTAACCGTTAGATGTTATTCAGTTTAGTAATGCTGAATTTTTGAGATAGTGATTGAACTTCTCTCTAGTCAGGGAGTGGCTACCAGCCATTCTCACAATGACTAACTTTAAGTTTTATCTCCATTTGTGAAATTAACCAAGCAGTTTTTTAATTTTTGGAACAAATCAATTTTATAGCCTCCCATGAGTAAGCTTTAACGAACTCTAGCATCTTTGATTTGAGAACATGTTAGTTAAACTACCCATCGACGTCCAGAAGTGGTGCCGTGTAGGAGAACCAGAACCCCAGCCAGGCCGACAGTATCCCGCGGGCCCGTACAGTGAATGAGCGGAAAACGTCTTCGGAAAAACGCAGGAAAAGCTTTTTCCCCACACACTGCTGGTTACGCAGAAGGAGCTGTCATCATCACGCCTGTTCGAAGGAGGGTAAAACTGCACGCACACACAATTCTGGCAAAAAGGTGGTTTATAACTTAACAAATTCTCTCAATCGAAAATTCTAGATTCATAGTCCATATTTTTCATTTTGGTAAAGTTTTATTAATTTCATTACTTTAACTTTCCATTTTCCTTCTTCCTCTTCCTCAGAGCGTTAGGAAATCCCTATAAATCCCAAACTCACGCAAACATCTAAAACACTCAAAATGTGTAGATACCATACAGCTGTGTTAAAATGTACATTTTGTGTGATACCAATGAGTCAAAATAACTGTGAATGATTGTGAAACTGCCTAATTTATCATCGTGGTAATAGCCTGTAAAATAAACATGTACATATTGTAAACGCTGTGTTTTTGTTGACATTTAAACCTTTATTAAACCTCTATTCTGACGTCAAGAACCCACTACAAAACAGGGAACTGTAACAATTAATTAAAATAAAGTGATCTAGGACACTTAAAACTCAATTCTAGATGGCACCTCTGGCAACGAACATATTAAAAATTTAATAATTAATATTTTTGAATATTAATCATTCTTTTGTTCCCCTACACAGCAATTGACTCAATTTTTGGTACAGATGCTAACAATGTGAACAAGGCAAAAAGCAATCTGGCTAAGTTTGGTGAAAATGAATTTTGTGAACCACTCTAATGTGCCTAATGTTAGAGTTGTAGTCATCGAATGCCTTGACATGTATTTAAGTCACCTATTGAAGACTAAAGCTGTACAAATAATGCAGCAATTAATGAACAATGGCTGAGTTTGAATTAGACAATACGCTGAACTCAGCAGAGAGGAAAAGCAACATGATGATTGTTAGGAAATGTCAACTACAAGGCAGTTTGCTTTTTTTTATGTTTTTGTTGTTCAAAGTGGGGGAAAAGTGTTGTCAGCATTAAAGGGGATTTGTGATAGTTCATCTGTACTGTTTGTCTGAGTCATGTTGTCCAAACACAAAATGCCATGTCAAGCTTGACGAGAGAGAGAGAGAGAGAGAGAGATAGAGAGAGAAGAAGAGAGGAGAGAGAGAGAGAGAGAGAGAGAGAGATGAGAGAGAGAGAGAGAGGAGAGAGAGAGAGGAGAGAGAGAGAGAGAGAGAGAGAGGAGAGAGAGAGAGAGAGAGAGAGAGAGAGAGAGAGAGAGAGAGAGACTAACCCACCTTCCTCCTCCTCCTTCCTCGCTCTTCTCACCATAATATAGTTTTCATCTCACCTCTGAGATTAAACCCATCTCTCCTCGTCCACTGTGGCAAACGCCATTTTGAGAATGAAATTGGTTACATCAATAGCAGCGCTATCACCTTGGCTATTGCCTTCCCTTTTATATTCTTCCAGTGAAACGTGACTGACCTCCACCGCCGCCCCCCCCTCATCGCTCAGAAAAAGCTGGGTTGCATCAACAACACACGGGTTGGCCTTTTTCTGCCCAGTATAACTGGGAGTAGTGGGGGGTGAAGGAAAAGGAGGAGGAGGATTACCTTTTTTTTTTTTTTTTGATTTCTTTGATCTGCTCGTGGCCAAAGGTTTTTTCCTAAGTAGTTCCTGAGCGAGCTGAAACCTGAAGCTTGTTGGATGCAACAAATGAAGTCTGCTCCAGGTCTGAGAGAGTTCCTAGACAGGTTTATAACATCTCTTTACACTGGATCAATTTCGATATGCTGTGTCAAAGAGCTACCTCAGAGAAAATAGACGGGTCAGAGAGACGTCTCTAGAGAGTCCAGCTACAGACTAAACAATAGCAGATGCCTTCTTTTTTTCTGTTACACCTCAAGTCCTGTGTGTATAGAATCCAACAGCAGTTCTTAACCTTGTGGTCAGGACCCCCTTTGGGGTCGCCAGACATTAGTTTCTCAACTAACTACTCAGGCCCAACCAAATATTGAGTGCATAGAAATGAACATCCTTTTCAGAAGCCTTACATTTTCATTTAAAATATCCTTTTTTTTATTGATCATATGTAATAGTCAAATTTTTCGAGACACTGAAATTTGGGTTTTCATTACCTGTAAGCCATAATCGTCAAAATTTCAAGAAATAAAGGCTTGAAATAGTTAATTCAATGTGTCATGAGCCTATATTATATATGGGTTTGACTTTCTGAAATGAGTGACAAAACATATTCAGGATATTCGAATTTTTTGAGATGTACCTGTATTCCCACCGTGGTTTACAGTTCCAAACTCTGGTGGTGGCTTTTTGTGTGTTTGTGCTCATCTGCGATGTTAAATGGAGCCTTGATCTTCCTTTTACCGTGAAATGCTCAAATATGTAGTTTATTTCCCTCCCGGCCTGTCGCCGCTTACTAAACACAAGTGCGGCGGAGTGAGCCAGACAACCAAATGGAAAAAAAAAAAAAATCAGTAGCGATTTTCACAGGGACTTGCCTGGGTGGGATCTATTTTCCTCGTGACATTTCCAAAGAAGTACTTTTCAAAGCCAATGTAGTTTAATGTACCTTTAGCCTTTCGTTCCATTGATTTGGTCCTCGGTTAATGTATCGGATTCTTGTGTATTGAGGCAGTCAATACTTACTTTCGGATGGGCCGGGTTTAGTGTAGATTGAATTTCCACACTGGATCATCATGCTAGCAGTACTTGGAAGACAAATTTTAACCTTTTGTTGAGCCACTCACGAGCCATTGGCGTGGTAAGTAATTTAACCAGCGCTCACTGTGTATGGGATGGGAAATGTAGTTTGATGCCACAAATCAATATTTACTAATCATAAAAAAAATGCCTCCCTGCTGTTTGGAATTGAATTTTTTTTTTTTTTTGCGGTACTCAGAAGAAATGAAAGTGAGCGAGCACCGCTGACGATTGTTTAAAGCTAATTTTCAGTTAACATGCAACTGGTTATTTGGCCTCGGCTCTCGGGAGTCAAAGGTCAATAATTGCATCTGGGAGAAAAATCTTTTAACCAAACAGTGACGGCCTTTTGTGTTGAAACATTAAGAAGAAAGTTCCCTTGTAATTGCATTAGTTGTTGAGACTGGCTGAGAGGGGAATGAAAAATGAGCTCCGCCATGATTACTTCTCCACTAACGTGCTGTCTAATGCAACTCCAGACATCTCACCTACTCATTAACATTCATCTCTCACTTCCTGCTCCTTACAGACAGTTTCCTGTTAGGTTAGCGTAGGGGTCTATCTTGCACTTGCACATCAGGCATTTGTGTTTAAATCGTTGTAAGTCTGTGTGTGGAGTTTGCTTTCTTTGCTCTACTACTCAATAGCCATTGAATCACATGAAAACTTTGACGTTACATGGTTTTCTTTCAAGAAAGAGCTCTACAGCTAAACAACTACCCCAGTTTGCTCATTTTAAACAAAGTTGGCAACACTTTCTTTTAGCGTTGTTCCCCCCCATTCTCTTCAACTTTCATATCTGTTTTAATCTATCCATATGCATGATGCGTTTGTGAAAATTTGATTTATCTTAAGTATTAAGACTGTCTGTTTGTTTGCTCTCTCGTAATTACAACGATATCTGTGAAGAATCGGCACCAAAAAAAAGTACAAAACTAACAGCTAAACCAGTGGTTTCCAAAAGGGGGGGCGTGCCCCCTTGATGGGGTGTGATGTCATGACAAGGGGGCAACGGATTGTGGCAGGGGGGGACATTTGAGAAGTAGAAAAATATTTTTAAAATTTCACTCAAAGAACTTTATTATCAGTGATTTTAAAGTATGTGATTGCACGTTTTATGTTATTTTTTGAATTTTGAAGGAGAATATTCACAATTTTCATGGAAGATCATATGGGGGGGGGGTTTCATTCTGTAATGGGGGGGCTTAACATGAAATGTTTAAGAACCACTGAGCTAAACATTCCACTTTGGTTTTGTTTTGGGGCTTGAACAACACACAACCAAACCAGTGGAAATAGTTCTGAAAGACTTAATGTGATTAGTTGCTAATTGAGGTCGGACTACGTGCTTGGTGAATCTCAAAAGCTTTTCTTTTTTTGAGGACTCAGACCAGGGTGTGAACTTTCAACTCTTCATCTGAGACTTTGGACCTAAGTGCTTAGAAACTGTCATTATTCAGTTGACTTAAAGTGTATGGTAATGGCTAACAACGTTTTAAAATGTACATTTAGACCTGTCAAAGCTGTCTAAATTGCCCAAATAGTTGCACCGTTTTTGCATCATTTCGCTCCTAAATGTCAGCAGGCAACAGTGGCACATAAATCAAAGCTGACATGTGTATAGAAGTGCTCCAAATAGTCATTCTCAAGTCAATAAAAGAATGACAGTTTTGCAAATTGTCAGTATATGCCATCTGTGTGTGTGTTTTGCCCATGGGCTTGGAGCATTTTGATGGCCCATTCCATTCCTCCTCCTCCTCTGTTTTTCCCAGCCCCAGAGACCCTGATGCGGGCCCTGGAGCTGCTCAACTACCTGGGAGCGCTCGATGATGACGGTGACCTGACGGAGCTGGGCTCCATGATGGCGGAGTTCCCCCTGGACCCACAGCTGGCCAAGATGGTCATCTCCAGCTGCAAATACAAATGCTCCAATGAGGTCCTCTCCATCACTGCGATGTTGTCAGGTAATAGCAAGGCCCACTCTGGAGGTTTCCCAGAAACACTGGGCAACATCTTCATTTCCCTGGACAGACTGACACCAACACTTTAGAGAAGTTTCACAAAAAGTTTACTTTAGTTGGTAAAGGAAGTCGTCGAGTGTAGCAAATAATTTGTTTGTAATATATAAACCAACCAACCGTCGCAGATTCAATGAACTGTGATGAACTCTGCAACCTGACACCTTTCAACCAGAACGTGCATTACCTTTGTCAGCATTCTAAGCTTGGTTTGGAGCACACAGGCCAGCCTTCGATCCCTAAGTGCATCACTAAGCCTTCGGCCGTCCCTGACCCTGTAGCCTCTTATCCTTCCTGGAACACATTTAATAGTTGTTGGTCAATGGAAACTGGGAACACCCCACAAGTGCTGCACCTCTGATCAGGCATTCCGTCACATTTCTAAAGCTTGTCTGACTTGATTCTTGCATTTTTATGATTATTAAATTCCTGGAAAAGTTATGGAATTTGAGAAACTGATTTTCCATTCTTGATAAGTCATAATTTAACTGGTTTGGATTTTTTTTTTTTTAAATATAGCCTATTTTATTTTAATGTTTAAAATCCAGCTTTCGCTTATACAATGGGACATGAAGCAAGTCCCTTAACTCTAACACCGTGTTGTACATCGCTTTTAATAAATGTTTGCAAATTGAAATAGTAATCTTATAATCTCATAAACAGGGAGCACTTAGTTAGAAGTAGTTTAATGTTACATTTAAGAACTGATGCATCGTTATTTAAAAAAAAATTGCAAAATGGTTGTCAAAGGCACACTTTATAATAACTGTCTGTTATAAGAAGTTAATAGATCATTAACAAACTGTTAGTTAATAAGTTATACATTGCTTGTTGAATATTTGCGAACAGTTTAAGGATTCATATCTGTGTCTTATAAATAGCCAATAGATAACTTACAAGCTGTTAAGGATTTATAAATGTATGTACTGTATGTTAATGATTTATAACGGCAATAGATGATGAATAAGTTAGTAGTAAAGCACTTACTAATTACTTGTCAAGTATCAGTTAAAACTTGATATACTTTATTGGGACGTTCTTCTAAAATTGCAACCATTCTTTATTTACTAATGTATATAAAGTTTGTTAAAGTTCGTCAAGAACAACAGGTAAGTGTTAACAAATGTTTCTGTACTAAATATTAAGTTCCATTCAATCATACAATGTGTTCATTTGGATTTTTTAGAAATAATATTCTGTCCCTCATAGTTGAAGTGTACCTGTGATAAAAACTACAGACCTCACCAGTCTTTGGAAGTGGGAAAACTTGCAAAATCGGCAGTGTGTCAAACTGCCGATTTTGCAAACTGTCAAATACTTATTTCCCCTATTAACATACAGTTAACATGTAATTTATAAACTGTTAACAGCTTGCAAGTTATTCATTTGCTATCTGTAAGGCACAGTTATCAGTCTTTAAGAAACTGTTATCAAATATTCAGTAAGAAATTTATTACAGCTTATTTATTATCTATTAACTACTTATAACGGATAGTTATTATAAAGTTTTACTCAATTGTGCCATTGTACGATACTATATGATAGATAAGTTATGGACACAGCTTCCATTCCCTGTGCCACATATTTGCTGCTAACCGTGGCACACTGTCAGACCTCTGTTACAATAGTACCGCTCATTTTTGCACTGTAATGGTCTTGAATAGATCTTTGCGGTTATATAAAATATTTTGGAAAAGTTTTATGAAAAAAGTGTGGGAACACATCAACTTTGAGCACTTGCTGCCTTTTGATAACCTGGCAAGAGCCAGATTGATGTGTAGCCCTCCCTCTAACTCCAGTTCTCCACATCGATCTGGGTCCGTGTCTGGCAAATTCTTTCTGAACCAGGGAGGGACATGAACAGAATGCTTGAAGCTGACTGGGCGAAGCGCCTGTCCAACTGAGTTTATTGCAGTTTTTACACGTTCTTCCTCCTGCGTTGACATCTTTCTGTTCTGATTCAGAGCTGTGCTAATAGCAGTAGCCCAGCTTGTTCCTCTCCCTGCAACTGCACATGTGCCAGGTTTGCTTCAGCGCTTCTACCTTCGTCACACCCGGATATCCCGCCCTAAACCACAACACCGCCTCATCATTGGTTCTAACCGTTTCGGTTCGGTTTTGAAAGGCAAAGGCGGGAGCAGCACAAGATGGATTCTGGTGTTTGTGAACACCTGGAGAATCCAATCCTGCAGGCAAGGTTAGCCTTTTGAATCCAGCCCACCAATGTCAGGATAAAATGATATTCTACATTATTCAGGGGAACTGTCACTGGTCATTTTTAAAATGGCTAATCAATGTAGCTGTTGATGTAAACAAAATAAAAAAAGAGCAGGGCAAGCAGAGGATAAAGTTTATGATGTCAGCTATTATTTGCCAGTGAGAGAAAAGTACAGGTTTGGACAAAAATGTATAGGTGTAGCTGTGACAGCAGCAGTAATTGCACTTAAGGCTTGCAGCAGCAGAATGCTGCTCGCTGAGATGAATCCTGATGCCTTTGAAGAGAATGCAGCGGTCTTTGAGAACAGGAAGATGGATTTAACTAGCAAGCGCTGCACGTGGCGAGCACTCAAAGCAGCTGGTTCAGGATGACAGTTTTTTTTTTTCTTCTTCTTTTTTTTCCTGCTGAGTTCATTAGAGTAAGCAACAAAAGTACACCTCAGAATGTGCCACCACAGCATTTGACCGCGAGGCTCGATAAACACAAACTTTTTATTTCATCCATCGGGGGCATAATCAAGCAGCTTTGACATTAGGAAATTCTGTGTGTGTCATACGGAAGAAACTTAAAGCTGCTGCTGCTACCCACGATAGTGTTTTCTTATTTGATAAAATCATAGCGTAGGCCCATGTTTCTCAACCTTTTCAGCCCACGACCCTCAAAATACAAGGTGCCAGAAACCGGGGACCACCACAGTACCATAAAGATGTAAATCCTTGTTTTAATCAGAAATAAAATGGGTTAAAAGTAACCAAAAATGGTGCAAAAGGTGGTGAAATGGGATTTTAAACACCACAGAAATTAGTTAAGTTACAAATTAGAGTGGCCAAAAACAGAGAGAAAAACCTGTAAAAAGGGTTCAAAGTGTCAATATTGGAATAATTAGTTTAGACTTGCAAATAAAAGGCATGACCAATCGTGAATGTGTTTAACTTGGCAACAGTAATCATAAATTATGTTGAAAAGAGGATAAAAGTAACAATAATGGGTCAACATATGTGACATTAAGTGGGAAAAGTGGTGGAAAGAGTTTACAAGTGCCGAAAATGTCTTGAAAGTGGAAAAAATGTGCAGAAAAGGCAATGAGCTTTGATGGAGAAGTGGTCGAAATGGGAGTAATGTAGCAAAAATGCATTGAAAGGAGCAAAAATATGGCAAGTAAAAAGTGATGAAAATATGGCAAGTTTAGTGTAGATGTAGCCTGGAGTCCATCCTAATCTCCTTGTATTTTTCACCTAGCGATTAGTCTGGAAGTGCTCACCAAGCGTTTGAGTTGGGGTGGCTGAGCGGGGCGGGACAAACACGCGCAGAGTAACCAATCAAACGATGAGCGGACCTGACAACAATAGCGTGACAAGCTTAGTTCTTTTTCTTTAAACGGAGCCAGCAGACAAAAACGGCGTGTAGTACGGTACAGACTTTAGGTTTTAAAGTCTATTTTTGTTGTGGTTTCAACAATATAAAACGGATTGTTTGTGTTGATACTGCTTGGTGCAGGGGATATGACGTTTTTTCCTGTTCGGCTCTTAATGGCTCGATCTACTCTGGCTCGAGGAAGGGAGCAGAAACGGTGGCATTACCACAACCACTTTCTTACAACTAGTAAGGAAGTGGGTGTGGCTTTGCCAGGCTAGTGCAGTTGCAGAAAAAGGGTCAAAATAAGCAAATATGGGATAAAAAAAATATTCTTAGTGCCGTAAAGGCATCTGGCAACCTCCTCCCAGTGTCCCCTGACCCCAAATGGGGTCCTAACTCCAAGTTTGAGAACCCCTGGTGTAGGTCTCATCAATCAATGAATCAAATCACTTACTCCAAAAATTAAGGAAAAATCCATCCATCCATCCTTCCATCTTCTTCTGCTTAGCCGTTTCCAGGTCGCGGGGACAGCATCCTCAGTAGGGAGGCCCAGACTTCCCTCTCCCCGGCCACTTCCTCCAGCTCTTCCGGGGAGACCCCGAGACGTTCCCAGGCCAGCCGAGAGACATAGTCTCTCCAGCGTGTCCTGGGTCTTCCCCGGGGCCTCCTTCCGGAAGGAGGAAAAAGCTCCAAAATCATTTTTCATATCCACTGTGAACAGCTCGTTTGTAAAAAATTTCGTGCATTGCATTGTGGGATGTAGAGTCACTTAAGACGAGTCAGGCTGTGTTTGAATTGTCATACTAATATACTACTCATACTGTCTGACGCCAAAATTAGTATATAGTGTGTTCCCATATAGATAGTATGAAAAGATTTAGAGCGCACGGTAGGCACACTAGTCATGCTCAACTGACCAATGATGCATTGCAAGCAGAATGTAAATTTGTCCCGAGACCGACTTCAAACTAAAAATCAAACATCCCCCTTTCAAAATAAAAGCATCTCTTCTTGTCTTCCATTAGTTTTTAAACACTTTTTTCCGAAAGTGTTGTCAGTTGCACAATGGCGGGTCTCCGAAAATCTCAGAAATGTCGGCATGAAATGTGTTTCTCTGAGTTTTATGGATCAAATGACGTCATGTTGATATTCTACTTGGTCACTTTCTCACTTAAAATGTTTTTACAACTTTCAAAGATGGAGAATCAACAGATATTTAGCCTCAGTGTGATTCAGGTTGTTGTCGTTGGAGGTTAGTGTATCTTGGGAAACTTGAAAGTTTACTTCAGTGGGAGCACTCATCATCCTAATCATACTTATAGTATCTAGTAGACCGTATTATAAACTACAAACTCAAAGAGTATATACTGAGTGTGCCATGTCGAACACATCCCCATTCTAAATAGAAGCTTTCACAACAACCAAACTAGAACGTTTTTACATTTTTCTCACCGTGATTTCCTTTTTTGTTACCTGGATTTCCCCTGATATCGGAATTAAGTAAAACTACTTCTATGCATTTATTTATGGGACTCCACATCCCACAATGCAATGCATAAAACCTTTAACAAACTGTCTGTTTACAGTAGACATGAAAACAGATTTTCTAGCAGCAATTTGGACCTTTTTTCTTTCTTTTTGGGAGTAAATGATGTTTGATTCATTGTTCAACGAGGCCTACACTTTGATTTCATAGAATAAGAAATTCTCACTTCATCACGTCTTTGTTGAGTTTTGATTTGCTGTCACTTCTGAAGAAAGTCTTGCTGTGTAGCCAATACCTTGCAGTGTGTCTCTTTATGCTCTGTGGCTCTCCTGAGGTGAGGCCTTTGTTTCTCACCGTTGTATTTGCTGAATTTATCGGGTGGCTGTGTTGGGGCCTATACCAACCTTGTGTAGTCTCACAGTGCTTCGTCCGACCCATTGAGTCCAAGAAGGAGGCCGACCAGGCTAAGATGCGCTTCTGCCACATCGACGGTGACCACCTCACGCTGCTGAACGTCTACCATGCCTTCAAAGACAGTGAGTCCTAATCATACAAATGTTTCTAGTTATTGTTATTGTGTGACTATACCGCAAATCTTGCCTGGATTTGCGCAGACGGCGACTCCGCCCAGTGGTGCTATGAGAACTTTGTCAACTACCGCTCGCTGATGTCGGCAGACAACGTGCGGCAACAGCTGTCAAGAATCATGGACCGTTGTAACCTACCACGAAAGAGCACAGAGTTTACCAACAAAGACTACTATGTCAACATCCGCCGAGCACTCGTTACTGGGTTTTTCATGCAGGTATGTTAGGAAGAAGGTCCTCAACAGTCTAAACCAGGGGCGTTAAACTCTTTTTTGGTTCAGGGGCCAAATATAAAGTAGTTTGATCTTAAGTGGGATGTAGATTTTAGGTAGGAAAACGAGGAATTTCAACAAATAATGTCCCCAAGTTTGCACTTTGACGTATAAATGACATACAAGTATGTAAGGCCTCCACAATATCAGGCAATAAGTGACAAATATCAGTCTCTGCAGGATTTACTCTTTAAAATTTGATGGATTTTAGTTTGGAGTAATTATGTGAAATGCTGTGAGGAAAATTCAATCCTTGGAGCAATTTAAGATTTCAAACGACTGCTCCAAATATTGTGGAGTTTCATTAATTGTGTGTATTTAGAAGGGCTAGGAGATCTAACAACTGAATTATTTGCATATTTTTCCTACGGGCCGAATTGGATGGTCTAAATCAGTGGTTCTCAAACTTTTTAGGCTCAAGTACCCCCTTTCTCTTACTTTTCAGTGCAAGTACCCCCTTATATCAGACAATTACATCACAATGATGAAATGAATGACTGTTAACACACATTTTAACATCTTACATTTTGTAAATGTGTGGAATGAAACGGTATGTAGTGCCTCCTGAATAGATTTATTTCTATGGTTTTTATCACTTTTGTATTTTCACTTCATGTTCTAATCAAGATAATTTCTAACATCATTTTGTGTGTTTTTGGTGTCATTTGTTTGTAATGCATTATAATTTTTCTCTGTGTGTTTTCTTTGTCGTTTTTTGTGTTGTTGGTATTGTTTAAAATATTCTGTCAGTGCATGTGTTTTTGGTGTCATTTTGTGTATTTTGTTGTTTGTCTGTTCTTTTTATTTTTCAGTATGTTTTTCTTTTATTTTGTGTTTTTCTTGTTGTTTTGTGAGCTGTTGGTAATATTTAGTGTGATTGTCATTTTTAATGGAAAAATAGACATTGTAAAAATGTGTTAATTTTCCTCCCTCTCTCTCTCTCAAGTACTGTACCTCCTGTCGTGCCATTGCGTACCCCCATTTCAGAAACACAGCTCTAATGGGCCGTATTTGGTCCCAGGACCTAGAGTTGGACACACATGTTCTAAACGCTTAGTGCCTCAGAGAGAAGGACATGGAGACATGAAATGAGACCAGGTTTTAGATGTTTCTGTGTGAATGCTGTTTGAATCCCACAGCCAGTTTTTTTAAACATCCACATCAGAATCGGATACAAAATGACAGCAAAGAAAGGCTATATTTTGTTATTTGAGGGATCTGGGGGTTGGAGGGGGGGGAGGGAGGGAGGGGGGAAAATCTTTCATCTCTGTCCAACTACACGGTTTATTTGATCCTTGTTTGTTGACTTTGATTGTATTTTTCTTGAGCTCACAGACAGTGTGACAGCATTTTCATGTAGGTGAGCACACGCCCGCAGAGGCTCAGTGTTCTGTTTAATGTTAAAAACAATAAGAAAATAATTCAATTAGTTTTTCACTCGAGGAAACAAACGACGGATTTGCTAAAAAAAAAAGGAAAAAAAGCAATTTTCGGGGCTACGTGAAACATGCAACCTGACAAGTGCAATTATAGTTTTAATATTTAGATATTTGTCAACATTAACCTTTAGCGCGGAGGCAAATTTGCCGCTCGCGTTCAAGCGTTCACAGGGTGTGAGTTCATGTTTTTGTTGGGGAAGGACTTTATTAAGACTGATTGCTTTGCTTAATCATGGCTGCCCCTGCAGCACAGCATAGTGAGAGTCACACACTGACCTGTGAGGGATTTACAGGCAGCCTTCATATTATTCCTGTGTACTTTACCACAATGTATTAATCTAGGACAGGGGCAGATAACTTTATCACAGCGGTGACCCTGATCTGAGGGTCATATTAAGCCTTAATACAGTAGAGAACAAAGGGTTTGTGTGTTTTTTTTTTTTAGTTTACATTTTGTTTTTGTTTGTATTATTGTCTTTTGTGTGCGTTTGATTTCATCATGTGTATTTTTCCTCTTGTGATGTGTTTTTGTGTATTTTTGTTGTCATTTTGTGTATTTTTGTTGTCATATGTGTTTGGTAGTCATTTTGCATATTTGTGTTGTTGTTTTCCATATTTATGTTATTTTGTGTGTTTTTGTTGCTGTTTTGTGTCCTTTTGTGTAAATTTAGTTTTGTCTATTTTTCTCATTTGGTGTATTTTTGTAGTCATTTTGTGTATTTTTGTAGTCATTTTGTGTATTTTTGTTGTCATGTGTGTTTGTGATTCATTTTGCATATTTGTGTTGTTTTCAATATTGATGTCATTTTGTGTATTTTTGTAGTCATTTTGTGTATTTTTGTAGTCATTTTGTGTATTTTTGTTGTCATTTTGTGTATTTTTGTTGTCATGTGTGTTTGGTAGTCATTTTGCATATTTGTGTTGTTGTTTTCCATATTTATGTTATTTTGTGTGTTTTTGTTGCTGTTTTGTGTCCTTTTGTGTATATTTAGTTTTGTCTATTTTTCTCATTTGGTGTATTTTTGTAGTCATTTTGTGTATTTTTGTAGTCATTTTGTGTATTTTTGTTGTCATGTGTGTTTGGGAGTCATTTTGCATATTTGTGTTGTTTTCAATATTGATGTCATTTTGTGTATTTTTGTAGTCATTTTGTGTATTTTTGTTGTCATTTTGTGTATTTTTGTTGTCATGTGTGTTTGGTAGTCATTTTGCATATTTGTGTTGTTGTTTTCCATATTTATGTTATTTTGTGTGTTTTTGTTGCTGTTTTGTGTCCTTTTGTGTATATTTAGTTTTGTCTATTTTTCTCATTTGGTGTATTTTTGTAGTCATTTTGTGTATTTTTGTTGTCGTGTGTTTGGGAGTCATTTTGCATATTTGTGTTGTTTTCAATATTTATGTCATTTTGTGTATTTTTGTAGTCATTTTGTGTATTTTTGTTGTCATTTTGTGTATTTTTGTTGTCATGTGTGTTTGGGAGTCATTTTGCATATTTGTGTTGTTGTTTTCAATATTTATGTTATTTGGTGTATTTTTGGAGTCATTTTGTGTATTTTTAGTTTTGTCTATTTTTTTCTCATTTAGTTTGTTTTTGTTGCTGTTGGCACTTTTGGAGTCCTTTTGTGTGTTTTTGTTGTCGTTTTGTGTTTGTATGAAGTCATTTTTTCATATTCCTGTTGTCGTTTTGAATCTTTTCCCATCATTTTGGACCTATGCTACGAAGCTAGATGATTATATTCAGGATTAATCTCCGTTAGAGGGCTTCACCTAACCAAACATTCCCTATCAGACAGAAGATGTCCTATGAAGGTTGATAACAACACGCTATATTAAGGAAAAAGTGATCTCAGCCTCGGTACGTGCGCGTTCACATAAAAGGAGTGGAGATTGCAGCGTCTGACCAATCATTACAATGACAAAAACTGGAAGAGCGAAAATATTTACAATGGAGGAACAGCTTATCATTTAAACATATATCATTAATTTAAATCCATAATGACAACAAAGAGCAACACTGCACCAGGGGGCGGAGCTTTTATACTCGCTCAGATCTGATCCACTTCATAACTTGGTCCCGACCAGGTTCGGTGTTCAACTTAAGTTTAAAATGATGAATAATTAAAATCCATAATTCAGACCAAAAACAACACTGTTGTTACAGAAAAGGCAGGAATCTGCTGACACTGTTAATGCGTAAAAGCGTGATATTATTTATGATATTAATCCATTGGATGATAAACGGACAGCGCTCTGCAGCACACACGTTTTTCTATTCAAGTAGACCTCTATTGATCACACACACACACACTGGGATGAGAGCACATTGTTTCACTGTAGTATGTTCCAGCTGATATGAATGAATTCATTAATGACTTCACCCATCCGTGCATACAGAGACAGGCAGGCTTCATCTTCTGACTACAGATCAGTCCATCAGATATAAATCTATATCTTTCCTAAAGGATGTCATCAGTAAAGGAAAGTATAGCATTTATCCATAATAATCTTTCTTTTCTAAATGCAGATGTCAGATCTGCACCAACCAGGATCTTCTAACAATGGGCAGGTCATTTTCTAAGAGAACTGATTGGTCAGGAGGCGGGGCTTTAGCACTCGCTCAGATCCGAGCCAGAGCAAAACCTGCTCCCGACCAGGTTAGTCGTTCAGCCTAAGTTACCATGGTGATTGAGCTCCGAAAGACGTTAGCGAGCTTCGCAGTCCTGCACACACTGATTAAATCCTGGAAGTTAGCGCGATAAGAGGTACACTAGCTTCGTAGCATACCTCCTTTGTGTATTTCTGCAGTTGTTTTGTGTGTTTTTGGAGTCATTTTGCATCTTTTTTATTTTGCTTTGTATGTTTTTTGTCCTTTTGTGTATTTTTCTGTCATTTTATTTACTTGTTACGTCATTTTGTATGTTTTTGTCATTTAGTGTATTTCTAGTTGTTTTGCGTAATTCTGTGATTTTGTTTACTTGTTACTTGTTACTCATTTTGTGTATTTTTGTTGTTGTTTTGTGTATTTTTGGAGTCATTTTGCATCTTTTTTTTGTATATTTTTGTCATTTAGTGTATTTTATTGTTGTTTTGCGTATTTTATTTTGTTTACTTGTTACATTTTTTGTAAGTTTCTGTTATTTTATGTATTTTGTTTTCTGTATTTTTGGAGTCATTTTGCATGTTTTTTTTTTGCTTTGTATCTGTGTCTGTCATTTTGTATATTTTTGTCACTTTGTGTGTCTTTGAGTATTTTAGTGCATATTTGTTGTCATTTAACATTTTTATTGTATTTTTTATTGTCATGAGCCAGACAGATTTGGATTGTGAGCCGTCTGCTGTCAATGTCTGATCTAGGCCTTTGTTCAGCACTGCAATAAGCTTCAGAGGTGTATGGATCTGTTTTTGTTTCATTGCTCACTGGCTGTGGCTCTGACCCCGTTCTTGTCTCATGCACACACAGGTTGCTCACCTGGAGCGCACAGGTAATTACCTGACTGTGAAGGACAACCAAGTGGTCCAGTTGCATCCTTCCACTGTGCTGGACCGTAAGCCTGAGTGGGTGCTCTACAATGAGTTTGTCCTCACCACCAAGAATTACATCCGTACCTGTACCGACGTCAAACCAGAGTGGTAAATGTCATCATCGTTGTTTATGTTTTACTATTTTAGAATATTTTTTTTTCAATAACAACATTTTTCTTTCTGTTTATGATCGGATTATTTCATTGGCTTTAAGGACAGGTTTTTTATTACTGAGATCAATCTGCCATTTTGGATTAATCCACAAATTATTGATAATAATCACAAATAATAATAATAATGAAATATGTCAAAATGTAAATAGAAAACCTTTTTACCCCAGCCTAAACTACAGGGAAACTATTATCGTGCATGTTCTTTTTCTTCTGTCTTCTTGTTTCTTCTTAGGTGGTGCTACGGCAAGCGTTTAAAATTTGGAAAATTTACAACAAATCAACCAAATGTGCTACAGATGTGTAACTTTCACCAAAATGTAGCCCCAATACTGAAGAAACATCTGTACATTTAAACCTATCGCAAGTTATTAAGTCCATTACACTGTTGTTGTTTTGTTTTCCCACAATCTTTGCTCAATTGACACCGAACTTGCTCCAGCGCATCTTTAGACCGTCTTCCACAAACCATCCACACAGATTTTTGATTTGTCAAAAATTGAGCCTACAGTGTATTAAAATGTTTGACTGTAAACAGTATTGTACACGTGTACTTGGTGTGCATTGTGTATTTTTAATGTTTTTTTTTTTTTAAAGACAAAACTTTGAGTCATGATGGATGAAGTTTGGAAAATATCAGAATTTTAAATCATAAACAGATTTTTTTTTTTTTTTTTTTTTTTTTTTTACAGCATTTTGAAATTTGCTCTTTTGCAAACAATTGAAGTCATTGCAAAAATATCAGTTTTTATTTATCTATGGAGCCAATAAATCATTGTTAAAAAAGAAAATACCAAGGTTTTCATGCTGTAAATGCAATATCTATATTGTTGGACATTTGTCTTAACTGAATTTTTGACAGTCATTTGAAATCTAAGTTTAGACGCCAACATCTATTGTCTTTTTTTTTTTAGAGAGAGATTTTCTTGCACTTAAAAATGAAGTGTGTCCTCAACATCAGTGACGTTTCACAAATACGGTCTTCTTTCAGATCTTTATCAGTTAAATTTTCATGTATTGAATGTGCGGTGCCATTCTCCCTACAACACCATGTAAATATGCAGGAGCAGTTCATTTTTTAAAGCTTTATAGACAGTTTTTTGTGACTAATGTTTACTCGCCGTGTTTCCTAGGCTGATGAAGATTGCCCCGCAGTACTACGAGATGAGTAACTTCCCTCGGTGCGAAGCAAAGAGAGAGTTGGAGAACATGCTGGCAAAACTTTCCATCCAGGAGAACTCTCGGCACTGAGCGAGTGACACAAATCTTTTTTGCATCTAATGACAATTTTTCTTTTTTTGTATGGATAAGCCAATGAAAACAGTCCTTATTTAGACATTCTGGGGAATATATAACTGTGGGTTAGGACTACTGAAACACTCACTGTATGTTATGATTCTGTGTAATTTATACCATGTTTTTATGCTGGTGTAATATCCTCTTATCATTGACATGCCATAAGTTGCACACTTACATCAAATTTCCTGTCAACGGCTCGACTTAATAAAAATGAATTGCGAGAAGGGTTTTTACTGCTTTAAAAAAATAAATAAAATGTATTTGACCTGCCAAATCCTCGGTTCTTTAGAGAAGTTAAATCCTTCTGGATATCGATGGCTTCAGAAACAGTTGGAGTGAGCTGGATGTTAAATACAAATGGTTCAAGGAACAAGATCTTTGGGAACTTCCTGCTGTGCTGGAGCATGCTCGCGTTCTACTGTTTTTTTTTTTTTTTTTTTGGTGTTGAAAGTTGCTGCTCAAAGTTCAGTTAAACCAAATAGCAGCGAGTGGACTTGTTTAGAGTTTGATTTTTGATTTTATTTTTTTTCCAGAGAGAACCAAAGAGATTAGGGCTGAATTGTTGTACAAATGTGTGGGTCAGTAGGAAACATTCCAGCAACACATCCAGGCCTGGATTATTGACCAGTGAATCATTGGCTAAAATGTAATAGATAGGGAAACATGTTACTAGATCACAGCCGTGCTGAACGGATCACTTGGAGAGTAACTAAACCCAAAGGTTTAGGCTGGAAATGCCTTGATTATGGGCGGGGCTTCTGTATCAGTTAAGACACACCCAGTCTATGATAATAAATCTCCAAAGAACAATCTATGCCACATGTGTCAAACTAAATTCCGCTCCTTTAGGGCATCCAATTCCACCGACAACATTAATTATTGTGTAAATGACCAAATAATCCAGTTGGAGATGAATGAATTTAACAATTTAATAAAACCAGTGTATTTTTAGGGGCTTGGATGAAATTAAAAATGACTGCAGACACATGGCGTAAAACAAATTGTGTAAACAAATATCGCAATTTCTCACATTGGCACCAAATTCCTCTAATTTACACACAAATTGGTGACAAAATCAAGAATGTTTGAGGTAAATAGAGTCAATATTGAAAACTAAGGCACAATAATGATAAAAATTGTTTTATTTTTTTTCTCCCCACCTATAATCTGCAGCCCACTTGAGATCAAACTGATCGATGCTATAAGTAGCTTCTCAATACTTGCTGTACATCAAATTCTCTTTTTACAATTCTCTCAATCCAACGTACTTGCCACAGATTGTGGATTTCACATGCGCTAGTTTTTATAGGACAGAGCGAGAGCAACAGCGGTGGTTTGTGATGTAAGAAGCCACCAAAACCTTTCTCAGCCAATAGCAAAAGTTGATTGTAAAAGCCAGGTTTTAACCCATACGGGGCAGTCACTCTTACATTTTTACAAAAAAATATTCAAAATTAAAATACTTCAGCGGATTGTAACCCCATTTTTCACATATCGCCAATTTCCCACCATATCAGAGACATTTTTTTTTTTACTCTTTAACTTGTTTTTTTTATCACGTTTGTTATACTGGTAGCCAATAGTGCACACAGTAGCTAGATTTTTATTTGAGAAAGTGAAAGTATAGAATACAGTCGTTGGAAACTGTGTGTGGTGTTTTATTTGAAAAATATTAATTTTTAAATTTTTTTAAATATATTTCAATCAGTGATTGACTTTTATCACATTTCAGGTGACCCCACATGGGGTCATGACCCCAAGGTTGAAAAACAATAAACTAAGATGTCAACAGTTGGACTGAGATCAACCAACAACACAACTTCAAACTCAAATATATTTGTTTTCAGCAGAAAAAAAAAAAATAGATTTTTGGGTTTAGTTACTGTGTTAGTGCAGAAGAAATACCAGTGGTGCTTGACAAAAAACAAAAAATCACCCAAAATCAAAAGTAAGGCATATTTTTCCAAAAATTTCAACAAAAAAAAAAAAAATTGAGTTGGGACCATCATTCGACCCTAAAAACTACTGCAAATATAAAGCACACACTTAAACAGGGCTAAGAAAGCAGTAAGGCACCAAAAACTAAAATCACCCAAAATCAAAAGAAAAAACTAAACTATAAAGTTTGACTGACTTTCTTATTAAATTATACACCAAAATTTGACCAAAACTGAAATAATTATGAACCCTGGCCTTAACCAAGTTTTACATGAATTTGTACAATATATTGGTTTTTATTTTTTATTTTTTGTTATTTGTCTTTTTTTCTTAATTTGGGAAATGAAAGCATACAGTACTTTCTGTATGTAGTGCTGATTAGTGTTGGCAGTAACTAGTGATTTTTGTAATATATTACAGTAATATATTCATTTTTTGAAGTAACTGTAGTGTAACTCATTGCAAAAGTCAAAAGTGGTAATATATTACATGCGTATTTCATTTAAGTGTATATTTTCTTTGTTTTCTCACTGTTTGCAATTATTTGAGGAAAAGAAAAGAAAACTGAAACAGCGAAAGTATTTGAAACAAAACTGAGACCGATGTTATTTGTGATATAATTAGTGTTCTGGACCAAAAGTAAAAGTAATGTAACTCAGTTACATTTAAAAAAAAAAACAAAAAAAAAAAAAAAACAGTAATATTGTAATACAAATATATTACATTTGTATCCCAGTAACTAGCAATATAAACCTTTTGTGCATATTTGCCAATATCTTGACAACCATAGCACGGCACCAGCTCTAAAATCATAAACTAGCATGATTTCTTATGGCTACGTTCACACACAGGCTGGGATTCACCAGGATTATAGTTGGGTGTTTGAATAACCAATGAATTCAAACAGGTGCTACAGGTCATCAGTTTCACATGTGGGTAGAGACGGTCATTAGCTGAAACAGCTGTGGAGGTGGTTTCACACTGAGGGAGGAATGGAGAGATTTTTTATTTTTTTTTTTTAATCAAGGTGAAGAGCAGCAACAGGACACAAGGTGGGTATCCTGTTATCTCCAAAGTTGAGGGAGAAAATAATTTACAGTTGTTGACTTCTCATAATGCTGCTAGGAAGACTGTTTGTAAAAAAACATGCATGAAATACCACTGTTAGGGACTGACTGGTATCAAATTCAATCTGCAGCAGGATAGATTGTATTTGTCCTCCTGTTATTCTCATTTACAGCCAGAGAATAATCTGAATAATCTGTAAATGATCTCATGAATCCTGTCGTCAAACAGTGAAATAGAGAGACAGAATCATCTGTTGGGTCTTTAGTCCTTCCATGGTTCTGGTTGCTTCGTTAAGGCAGCTGGACTTGAAGATGTTTCACATCTCCAATGGTTCGATCAGTGGATTTCAAACTTTTTTCTATTGCGTCCCCTTAAAGAGTGAAAATATTTCCCATTCATGACCTCATGCCCATTACTTTTGGAATCACTGGGTTAGATGGATGTGGATGGTTCCTCTAGATTAGAGGTGGGCAATTCCTTTCACAGCGGGGGGGCCACAAAAATGTGTTTGTTTGATCTGAGGGCCACATGATCAACATTCATGTCAGCATTTAGAATAATGACCAATCTGAGCGTTAACACAGGACAGAACAAAGAGCTTTTGCAGTCATTTTGTGTGTTTTTCTGTCATTCTGTGTATGTTTGTTGTTGTCTTGCTTGTTGTGATTGCGTTTTGTGCATTTCTGTTGCCCATTTGTATATTTTCCCTGTAAAATGTATGTTTTTTGGAATCATATTGTGTGTTTATGTTCTCATTTTGGTTGTTTGTTGTTAGTACTCTGGGCTTCGGAAGTCATTTTTTGTTTTTGTTTTTCTTGTTTTTTTGTGTACTTTTGTTGTAATTTTCTGTATTTTTTTTAATTTTTTTACATTTATATGATTAATTTTCTGCAATTTTGTTGTCGTTTTGTGTTAATTGGAGTAATTTTGTGTATTACTGTTGTCATTTTTAAAATTTTTGTAGTATTGTGTTTTTCTTGTCTTTTACTGTATTTCTGCAATGTAATTTTTTCTGTGTTTTTAATGTATTCTTGCTTTTGATCTTTGTGTATTTTTCCGTCGTTTTTAACGTTTACTTTGGGGGCCGCATAAAATTAGACCAAGGGCCGCATGTGGCCCCTGGGCCACCAGTTGCCCATGTCTGCTCTAGATTATTGTTTTTCAAACTTTTCTGTCTCATGTACCCCCCAAGGCCTCTCTTCAGATTAGGAGAACCCCTTCGTCACTCCAGTTTAGTCACCGTTCTTGTTTTATTTACGTGTTGTTAACCCGTTTATTGTCAGCGGGTGGATAAGATGTTGGATGAGCATGTACAGTGTCTGAAATATGACTCAGCATGTTGGAAATAGATTCATCAATTATTCCAAGTACCCCTTGAAATGTGTTCAAGTACCCCTAGGGGTACACGTACCCCCGGTTGGGAACCACTGCTCTAGATCAGGGGTTCTCAACACACAGGGAGGGTGTCGCCAGACGCCCTCAAGTAACTAGGATTTATTTTTTTTAAACAATTCTAGTCCATTTTTGCTTAATTTGACCTTTTTTCTGCAACTACACCAAACTTGCCATATTTTAACCTGTTTTCATCACTTTTTCTTGCCATATTTTTGCTCCTTTTAATGCTTTTTAGCTGAAACGTTCCACTTTCAAGACATTTTTGGCACAACCCCTTTCCACCATTTTTCCCATGCACCTAACGTCGCATAAGTTGACCCATTACTGTCAGTTTTAACCTCTTTTCATTATATTTCATGCTTATTTTTGACAATTAAACCAAATTCACGATTTGTCATTAAAATGCCAATTCAAACTAGTTGTTCCTACTTTTTTCTGCCACTTTTAAGCCAAGATTGACACTTTGAACCCTTTTTTTTTTTTTTTTTTTTACCACTTTATCTCTAATTTGCTACTTTCAACCAATTTCTGTAGTTTTTAAAACCCCATTTCACCACCTTTTCCACCATTTCTGGTCACTTCCGCCACACCCCTTCTATTTTCAGTTCAATGTTCTAATAAACATTACTTCCATCATCATTATCATTTTTGACTCAATGTTAACATTATAAAACCCAATATTTTTAATTTTTTCATTTGTTACATTATTTCTCTTAAGCACTCTGCTGTCGTGCTATTGCGTACCCCCTATCGGCGCACGTACCTCAATTGAGAAGCACTGACCTCGATGGTTTGCGTGAGGTGTAAAAACAGAGGAGGTTGGTTGAGACACAATCTCTCTAATGTCTATAATCCCATTATGTATCTTTCATTATCAGAAGATGTATGTGGTTTCAAAGGTAAAATAATCATTCGTGACGTGAAGCTTTTTTTTCAGACTTACAGTTAAAATACTTCATTTTACTAGTTTGCATCTCATCTTCCCTTCACCGTTTTATAGGAGTATTAAAAAAAAAAAACATTCTACTAAATTCGGAGGCAGAAATGAGCGTGTAAGCATTTTCCCAATCTCTGTAGTGTCTGCATGTATAGCTATAGGCAGAGGTTCAGGGAGTTTTATATTAACCCTGCAGATTGTGGAATATGCTAACGCAGGTAAATTAGCATGTGTGTTTCAATATATTTTGGACTGTTGGGAGACAAGTTTTTAAGTGGATGTCCTTTTGTTTGGGACCAAGTGTGCAGGAGATTAATCTCTCCCTACAAAGTGAAGCCGATAGAAAAGCCATTAGTTTGAAGTGATCTGGAAATTATATGAAATTGACCCTGAGGTAAGAACAGTTTTTCATGCTGAATACATGCATTGATTCACCCCCGGCTATAATTACTAATGAAAATCATTATGTCCCCTAAAGTTGTATTTTGTTGGTGTCTGATGTGTGCAAAAGTCCTTTTTTTCCTCTACAGCCAAATATCTCAGGTGTTCTTTGCGTTATGAATCAACATTTAGACGTGACCTTTGTCGAGTCCTTTAAGACTGGAAAGTGTAAGATGGCAAGATATAAAAAAAAAAAAAAAAGAAAAGAAAAGTGCTGATCTACACAAAAGCGTTAGTGTAAATTTCCTCCCACAGCTGGTCCGCCCCCGTTCTGACACGCTGTGGAGATGATAGGGGACATCTTATGTGGCTTCTTTTTTTTTTTTGTTTTTGACAGTAACTCAACAAAAGTAGCAACCAACAGAAACACAGCAGACAGGTATTGTTCAGTGTGTTTCCAAACAGTGTGAATCACCACCTCGCTCCAGCTCAATCTCCCACCACCCACAGAGTGCTGCATGGTGCCTCATCATCATTTGAGACCGTGGGTACGGAAGTTTATTGCAGAACACCTCAGCGTTTCAGGATATCCATCCGCCCACCCAGTCCTCCTCCTATCCCACAATGCTCTTTACCTCCACCGGCATCAAGACAGGTGTCTTATCTCCATCGCACAGCACAAGCACAGCCAATCTTCCAGGAAGATGGCGACTGGAATGTGACAAATCCATCTGTGCTGGTTTGAATTTGTATGCTAATTTGAAGTAATAGCCCCTCTGGTGACAGTGCAAGGGAACAATTCAATCATACCATCGATGACAGTTGGTTTCCAGCCCTTTTCTGTGATATGGAAGTAGATGCACGTACAGTATATCGTTGGGTTAGGCTTGATAGATTGGTTGTGTTGGGGAGATGTTGCATGCGGGCTAAATGTGTAAAATCAAGCCACTGTACAAATATGTAGAACCATGACTTGACTGGTGGGCAGAGCCGGAAACAATATTTGATGTGACCTCATTTATTTTTCGTAGCCGTCCTGAACCTCCTCTGATTTCCTTGCCACAGGCCTTCAAGAGATACCGTGTGTGTAAATGATACAGGATTCTTGTTATTTGGGATTGCACTTACACAACTCCTTCATTCACACTGAATTCTCTTGATTTGGGTGAAAGGCTTTAATGTGTCACTAGAGAGTGATGATACACCAAAGCATTGCAAAACAAGAGCGCAAAACCTTCGCCATGAACCAGATATTCTCTTTGCCAGAGCTGCAAAGAGCACTGAAGCTGCGTTTCCATTACTCTTGGAAATGCGCAAAATCTAAATAGTGTAATGGAAACAGTTGAATTTCGAAAAAGCGCTCAAATATTGCTGAAATGTGTCACAAAAGCGCTCAAATATTGCTGAAATGTGTCACAAAAGCGCTCAAATATTGCTGAAATGTGTCACAAAAGCGCTCAAATATTGCTGAAATGTGTCACAAAAGCGCTCAAATATTGCTGAAATGTCACAAAAGCGCTCAAATATTGCTGAAATGTGTCACAAAAGCGCTCAAATATTGCTGAAATGTGTCGCAAAAGCGCTCAAATATTGCTGAAATGTCGCAAAAGCGCTCAAATATTGCTGAAATGTCGCAAAAGCGCTCAAATATCACTGAAATGTGTCTCTAAAGCGCTCAAATATTGCTGAAATGTGTCGCAAAAGCGCTCAAATATTGCTGAAATGTGTCGCGAAAGCGCTCAAATATTGCTGAAATGTGTCGCGAAAGCGCTCAAATATTGCTGAAATGTGTCGCAAAAGCGCTCAAATATTGCTGAAATGTGTCGCGAAAGCGCTCAAATATTGCTGAAATGTGTCGCAAAAGCGCTCAAATTTTGCTGAAATGTGTCGCGAAAGCGCTCAAATATTGCTGAAATGTGTCGCGAAAGCGCTCAAATATTGCTGAAATGTGTCGCAAAAGCGCTCAAATTTTGCTGAAATGTGTCGCGAAAGCGCTCAAATATTGCTGAAATGTGTCGCAAAAGCGCTCAAATTTTGCTGAAATGTGTCGCGAAAGCGCTCAAATATTGCTGAAATGTGTCGCAAAAGCGCTCAAATTTTGCTGAAATGTGTCGCGAAAGCGCTCAAATATTGCTGAAATGTGTCGCAAAAGCGCTATGGAAACACTTTCTCATCAATCACACGTCACGGAACGCGGTACCTGGTCACATGACCACTGCTTTCCGAGCAAACATGGCGCGGTCCAAATGAACAGAAGAGGAGACAGAGACATTTCTTAGCATTATACTTTAGATGTATTACTGCCACATTAGAGAGGAAAC
Source organism: Gouania willdenowi (assembly GCF_900634775.1). Classification (NCBI taxonomy): domain Eukaryota; kingdom Metazoa; phylum Chordata; class Actinopteri; order Blenniiformes; family Gobiesocidae; genus Gouania; species Gouania willdenowi. The sequence continues at coordinate 14,576,128 of NC_041061.1, read as the reverse complement.
AACGAAGGAATGCAGAGCGTTATGAGACGGTTCTGAGCGTCCGTCTTTCTGCAGTGAAGTCTTACGAGATGAGATTTCACGAGCGATACGAGACCCTGCCCATAACAACTTTCAGTGTAAACGTGTTCAAAGCACAATTATACTTTGTCCACATTTAGAAACAGTTCTGTTACTTGATTGAAACTGCACTCAAGTACAAGTAAATCCAATATAAAATACTCAAGTACAAGTAAATCCAATATAAAATACTCAAGTACAAGTAAAAAGTAGCTCAATTAAATAGTACTCAAAGTAAAAGTCACTAGTTACTTTCACCTCCCAACGTTTACAGTATGTGTGGTATTAAATGTTGTCACAGTTCCCTTGCATACAGTCAACATCTCGGAGTGACCGTGGCTCAGTGGTTCGTCCAGTAACCGAATGGTTGGGGGTTCGAATCCCACTCTATCCAAGTCATTGGTCTGCTATGATGTGATGCGTTTGACTGTTGTCTGGCCGTTACATTTTTTGTCCGTTGATCATTTTAAAACCAAAAATATTTGACTCAGTAACCGTCGGGTGCAGAAATGTAACTAATGACTTTACTTCTTTGAAAAACGCACTTAAGTACGAGTAAAATTACTGATTTAGAAATGTACTCAAACAAGTACAAGTACCCATAAAAGTAATCTGATTACAGTAACGTGAGTTCTTGTAATCCATTACTTTCACCTCTGCTGATTAAGATAGAACATCATTTACACTTTAAAGGCTTGGAACAAACTTCTATCCCCATTCATGACGTTACAGTAGCTTCAAATGTGTGTGCGTAACATATTTTTGATTTTGCTTTGAATGTTGTGATGAAATGAACAATCTGGATCCTATCAAACCTGGCCAATCTAAGTCAAATTTCGTAAAGATCTGTAAATTACAAACTGAGATGTGAATTTTTGAAATGTCGCCAATATTTTTTAAACTGATCCAGAATCAGAAGTATATTTAATTCAGATCCCGTCCAAAATGTAACGGAATCTTCCATGGCATGAGCTCTACTTTTGACATAATCCATCTAAGAGCAAACCAATAAATAAACACCAGTGTAAATACTGTACGACCTCCTTGGCGAAGGCAAATGAGAACAAGAGCTTGTTTGTAAAGGGATGTCCTTTAAAAACAAAGCCAAGTATATTTATGATATACTGTTTTATTTTTTATTTTGTACGTGCTGAAAAAACGAACAACAAACAAATGCAATGATAGAGGAAACAATGTTACAATTTAAAAAAATAATTTGATGCAGATGGATTCCTTTCAGAAAAAACAATAATTACTGCATACACATACTTAGTCCCACCCCTTTTCCCTACATTACAGTAACAAATAATCAATCAGCATCCTGTTTTCCAACCATTGCTGCTGTTAATAAATTCATTTTATCTCATCTTTATATGATTTTGATTAAATACACACACAAAAAAAACATATAAGACACTTTGAAAATTGTCATACAATATAAAGATATGGAATTTCATTGTACTGTTCTGGCTTGGCGACACATCCCTGCAATGCACAAATCTACTGTATATTATTCCAGGACAGAATATGGTGGATGGTGGTCGATAAGGGTGAAGAACAAGACTCTAATGTGCATCCACATTTCCTTTACTTCCCCTGCAGGGTGATTGGACTGGTTTTGCTCCCAATAATATACAGTACTTGTCCAAAAAAGCTGTTCTCCTTACCTATCTTTCCAGTCACCAAACTGCTGAGTTAAACGGCCTATACTTGTGCCTTTTCTGCATGAGTTCCATCAGTGCTTTAAAGCGTTTGTAATGTAATGGTTTAGCAGGTACAGAGACGGTCCCTGATCCTCCGCAGCACACTATAGATATAGAGTATCGGCCCGTGGGGAGCCATTGTAAGAGATGAGGGGCAGTGATCCGACCCAGAAAGATTTTCATAGGTGCATAAACTATTTTTAAAGTCTCAGCAACTGCATTGGAATTACAGCAGAGGAAAGAAGGATTGTGTGTCCTATCTGACAGACACTTGGATAAAAACTGAACAGCCATAACATAATGACAACGTGTATAGAAGTGGGTGGATGGACTCTGGTTAACCTTGAAGGGTGTGGCCATATATCAGTTAGTATACGTGGCATATAACCCAGTATAGGTATCTTTACTGGTTTACAGCCATTAGACCTATAAGCTAGAGCTGGGCCATATGGACCAAAACTCATATATTGATATTTTTTCTCAAAATGGCGATATACGATATAAATGTCGATATTTTTAATTCAAATTAAGTCTGACCATAAAAAATAATTTTGCTGAAGTGAAATTCCATTTAATAATAAACAGCTGATCAATATGTTCCGCGTGTGGCTTGTTTAGTACAGTGGTTCTCAACCTTGGGTTCGTGAGACACTGGGAGGGGGTCGCCAGATGCCTTCAAGAAATTAATACATTTTTTTTTACAATTTGAGCCCATTTTTTCTAACTTTTTTTAATCACATTTTCTTGTCATATTTTTGCTCCTTTTAATGCATTTTTGCTACATTATTCAAATTTCTGCCACTTTTCACTATTTTTTCTGCACATTTTTTTTGTTATAAACCATTTTCCATCACTTTTCCCACTTAATGTCACATAGTTTGACCCATTATTGACCATATTTCATGCTTTTTTTTGCCTATTTAACCACATTCACCATTTGTCATGGACATTATTTGCCAGTTTAAACTAATTATTCCAATACTGAAATTTTAAACCCTTTTTTTTTTTTTTCCAACACTTTTTCTGTGTGTTTTTGTCCACTGTAATTTGCAGCTTTTAACGAATTTCAGTGACGACTAAAATAAATAAATTTAAAACACAATCAGCTATCAAAAATATACAGTACATCAATATAGGCAATATTCTAATTTTCTATATCCCCAAATAGAAAAATTGATATATCTTGAATCTCGATATATGGCCCAGTCTTACTATAAGTGACATACTGGGATCTACTACTGAGATTAAGGCCAGTAAAGACAGAATGTGCCATAACAGTGGCATCTCTGTAATTTCAGGTTTTACCAGGTTACATCACAGTTTGGCATCAGATAAACACATAGTGTAGAGCTTTAGATCAATAAATCAAAGATCATTTGCTCCAAGAAAAGATGTAAAACATTGAAATTGCCGCCCGAAAGTTTGTTTTGATCTCCACCGTAGGTGGGAAAGTTTCCTGCATTGCATTGTGGGATGTGAAGTCCTTTAGACGGATGCACAGAAGTGTCTTTACTGTGATTTCCAGTGTTTGCCTCTAAGAACTTTACCAAACTGACTTCCCAACACATTTCTTGTGTTTTCACGGGCTGAAAGGTGTGGAAAAACTTTGGAAGATGATTTTTTTTTTTTTTTTTTTTCGGGTTTACACGCAAAGATCCAAATCCGACCAAAATTGAATGTCTGGCAGAGTGAGGTGATACCACGGGGAATACCAGGAACAAACTAGAACAGAAATGGTGTCTAGACAATCATTGAAACACGAGAAATATTGGTAAGAATGAAGTAAAAACACTTCTATGCATCTTCCATATCCCACAATGCAATGCACCAAAGTGTCCAGACATTGACAATGAACCGAGTGCTTGCAGTGGAGATCAAAACAGACTTTGGAGCGGAATTTTCAACATTTTACATCTTGTTTTATTGATGGCTGAGGCCTTCACTGTATTTATTTAATCTGCATTTCACTGTATTTCTGTTCTGTCCATTAACACCTGCCATAATAAAGACACAATCTGTCTTATTCACTTTTTTCTCAGTGGTCCAAGTATTTTGCCAGATCCCCACAAACTCTTTTTAAAGAATGTTCATGAAGTCATCATATATTCCCTGGAAAATGTCCTTTTCTTTTTCCCGTGGCAGTAAAATAACTTTAATAGCCTGTACTTTGGGAGCCGTTACACAGTTTGCGGCGATTGAACATTTGTCCGTATTTTTCTACGCGTCAACTCGGGTAAATACGGAGGGATCACAAAGAGAGACGAATGATTACAGGTTTGCGTTCAGCGTTTGCGTAAGAGGCGGCGATGATTTGCCTGTTTATTTCAGTGAAAGCACAGCGTATAGCCATTCTGCTGTTCTCACTTATTCCAAATGATTAGACCTCCGCCTGGGCTGAAACTCACTGACTGAGCTCTGGCTGTGAAGAATGTGCCGTCAGCGTTCTTTTAGGAGCGAATAGGAGGAATGATAAAGATGGAGGTTGGCTTACATTAACAGGTGCATGAGCCGTAGCAGAGGCGAGGGAGAGAGAGAGAGAGAGCACCACGATCATTAGATGCGTTTAAAACACTCCAGTAAAATAAGGAATTACATTTACATTTGTTGTAATCTTTAAATAGGGACTGAATGAGGTGTTTTCCAGAGCGACATCCGAACATCCATACGACCGAGCAAACACATACCAACATATTACCAAATAATTTTATTTAATTAATTCATCTGTGATCAATAAAACAAAAATTACAGGAGGAAAATAATACAAAGTTGCCAGTCAAAAGGAGTAGGTGGAACCTCTATCTTCATTTTATTGTGCTGTATTTACACAATTCATATAAACAAAACAAAAAACCAAAGAGAAAAGCACAACACGTGCATATAGTATTGTTTGTGGTCTTACAAAATCAAATATTCTAAAGGAAACTAGGAACCAGGGTTGCACAATAATGGATTTTTGGCCAATATTTTACAACTCATTTGGCCGATAACCAATATTGGCGCTGGTGTTTTTCTAAATACAGAGATGATCTAGTTTCTGGAGTGAATTGAACATCTAGACAATGATTCTGCATACTCTTTTTTCCACGTGCTGAAAATGATCGTCAGTCGTCATTCCTTGTGCAAAGTAGGAAAAATACTTTTAATTCATGTTGTGTGAAACATGTCAATTGGTTTTAAACAGAAAAAAAACCCACAACTAACATACAGTAGGTGCATCCTGTCCTACTTACAATAGTTGCGACCGACTTAAAAGTTGTATTTTAGTTCGAGGTTAGAGTTTTTGTGCTTAACACATTTATTAGACCATGACTCAAAGTAAGGTTTATGCCCTAAATTAACAACATGAGTAACACGCCAATACGTAGAATAAGAAATGTATTTTTATTGCTAAAATATCAAAGTTTTTGATATCCATGAATTTTCGCATTTGAATGATTTCCAAAAAACTGAAAAAAAATGAGGAAAAGCACCGTGTTTATGAGCTAAAAAAGACAGAATCTCTTTGTTTTTAAACCCAACGCATTCATTGATACACAGCATTTTGTAGACGATCACTGTCTGGTGTTTGTCATATATGGTGAATTGGCCCTCGTCAGCTTCCATAGATTTGACTTTAATAGCACAATATTTAGATTTTAATTTCGACATTACGTTTCAACTTTGATTCTCGACATTTCGACTTTATTCTTGGGCAAATCAAGAATGTTTTAAAGGCACATGGTTTTTTTTCTTTATTGATTAAAAAAATGCACCTGACTAATTTTGAATTTATTTAGTTAAAAAAAAAAATAATAATAATTTTTTTTTACAAAAACTCCATATCCACCTTTGGGTGTCACTTCTGGAACATTCTGTGCTAGCCATCGTCCCCCAACATCCAGCTTCCCATATAGGACAGTGATTCTCAACTGGTGGGTCGGGACCCAAAAGTGCATCGCAGACTTGTAATGGGTGGGTCGCGGACAGCAGGTCAAAAATAAAAAAAAAAAGTTCTTAATATCTCTAATGTTGGACTGGTCTTTTATTTTGACGAGGCATACAGTGAAATGCATGTTGCACAGGAAAATATATAGATTTACAGTATGTTTCAAAAACATATATGTGTGTGTTTTCAATGGTTATTTTTGAAAAGCTACATTTGGTTGGTTGAATTCTAAAAAAAAAAAAAAGTGGGTCGTGATTTAATGACTGTGGCAAAATGTGGGTCCCAGGGTGAGACCAGCTGAGAACCCCTGATATACTGTAGGACATATACTTTTATTGATAACTGTCACAGATTACAGTATCTTTATTGGTTCTGCAATACGGCCATTAGCGTAAATGTAGTAGTAGTAGTTTATTTGGTCATTTCATTCCATTAAATATTAAACAAACATTTCCATTATTTCATGTACAGCAAAACCAAAAGGGTTTAGGCTGAAGTTAATACTTCAGATTAATAAGAAACAATTTCAAGTGCAAATACACATGTATTTAGAATTTTAACATACATTTCAATATTCCAATATATATGTATATATATACATTTTGTTTGATGTTTTTTTTTAACTTTTAAACGAAATCATGTCATCATATTGAATCTGTTATTGATCTTTTCATTAGTTGCTGACTGTATTCATCCTGAGCTTATATATTTTTGAATTACAGTAGATTTCTACGTCTTCTTTGAAAGCTTTGACTGTTTCCGAACTGTTTTCATTGATCTTTCAAGTCGATCCACAGATGATCACCTTTTTTACAGAAATACATGGACTTTTTAAAAATTTGTTCTCGCTTTTAGTTTTTTGAAAATGCCGGTGTCACGGTCTGAGTTTACCTCCGTACTGAGATTGTAACCTTAACCCTAACCCTAACGTAATCCAGTAAACACATAAAACACGTGTCCATTCACTTTGAAAACAAAAATAAACAAATTGATTGATTTTTTTTTTTTTTTTTTAAAGCAAATTTTCATTTTTCGGTAGTGTGCATGTGCGTGTACAATTTCAGTACGATGTGAACTCAGACCATGATGACACCGGTTCCTCTGAGGTTAAACTGACTTTCCTGTGTTCAAATCAGACAAAGTGCAATAAAACAAGACAACATAGGGTAACGCCCAGAAAACACCCCCCAAAAAAACCTGAAAAATAGTGCCATGACGATAAAATGAACAATATAATTGTCATCGTACATGTTTAGTGTTTTTGTGGTGCAAACACTCGTTCTGCATATGGTGGATGGTGGCAACTTGTTGCAGCTGTGTGTGACACAAATCAGTGTTTTTATTTATTTATTTGCAGGTGTGTGTGTGTGCACGTGGCGTCATGGTATCAAAGCAAAGGGAGGCAGAGGAGGATGAAAGTCCTAAAAAACATCAAAGTGTCTCGCTCCACCACGTGGGAGTCCCCTGGTGACCCCGCAGGTCCGCACACCTCACTTTGGACACACGCTCACTTTCACTGTTTTTTTTTTTTTTTTTTTTTTGGGGGGGGGGGCGATCACGATCACGTGACCGAAGTGGCAGCCCACAACAGAACGCACGGGCTCCACCGGACACACACGCGCAGCGGCATCAGACAGAGGAAGAGACAGTGTGTGTGTGTGTGTGTGTGTGTGTGTTCATCTGCATCACAGGACGACGTGAGGAAGAAGAAGAAGGAGAAGAAGAAGAAACGTGTCGGTGCTACATTCCAGCATGGACGGATACAGCAGGAGCGATGATGAGCTGTTCTCCTCCTCCTGCCTCCTCAACCTCACCTGGGAAACGTGCTACGAGCAGGTAGGAAAACCCCGCATCTTCACATGGAACCACCACACACCTGAGACTTCACTGGGTTGCCAGATCGGAGAAAGGAAGCAACAACTTCAAACTTTAAACATGTAACTTTAACACTAATATCATCCCAAAGCAGGGTTTTCAACCTTGGGGTCGTGACCCCATGTGGGGGTCGCCTGAAATGTCTAGTAATTAATAATAATGAAAAAAAAAAAAAAAAAAAAAATTTCAACTGAATTTTTAAATTATTATTATTTTTCAAATTAAATTAAATTAAAACACAATCAGTATTCTATACGTTCACATTCTCAAATATAAATCTAGTTAAAATAAAATGCAGTATATGTATGTATGTATGTATATATATATATATATATATATATATATATATATATATATATATTAGCAACTAGTCTCTAACCACCCCAACATTTTAATTTTTTTCTTTTTTGTTTCTGCTGATTTTAAAGTTCTTATTGACTTTTAAGCTGTTGAATGTTTTCTGTCGCACTTTTTCATCATGTGAAGCCCATTGAATTGCCTTGTGTATGAAATGCGCTACACAAATAAATTCGCTTTGCCTAAAATCAAATTTTGGAAACACCGAATTATTATAATCAAAAACTAATTCTAGAAAGAAAAAAAAAGTCTTTGGGAATATCAAAGTAGGGTCACGACCCAAAAAGGTTGAGGACCACTGTCCTGTCAGTTTGTTTGTTTAAAGTAGGCAAACTTGACCCTAGTTTTTACTCCCACACACACGCACATCTCAGCACATCCTGCTCAGGTTCCAACATCCAGAAGCTGTAAATCAATAAAACATTAGTCTAGTAGACAATATATATATATATCATGCCAGGAATTTGATCAATAAATTAGAAGTGAACACACAAACTCAGTCAGAAGTTGCACTGAAGTGTCCCTCTGAAGATCAGAAGATCCTCCTTTTTTTATATATATATATTATAGGGGGACTCCACGGGTTGCCAGGTTGGTAGGTAGGTGTTGAAATCTGGTGAAGCTTAATTAGATGCAAAGATGCAGCACGCTTTAGATCCCAGCCTGTTTGCACTAAGCGGAGCAGCTCTGGTGTCTGCTCGAAGGTAATTACCCAAGTCCAGCCCCCCCCCAACCCTGCGTTGCCCCCCCCCACCCCCCCCCCCACCCCTCCAGCTCAATCAGTTCTGCCTTTAAAATACTTATCGTGCTGTATGGAATCCCTTCTAATGCTCACCGTTCTCATTTGTTGGAGGAATGTGCTCGCAGCTGAAGTCATCCGCCACGTGAATGCCAATGAAACCATTCTTTATGAATGCTAAGAGGGCTCCCGGCTATTTAGCGATTTATGCTCAGTGATTGATGCCAAAATATTTTGTAACAGTGATTTATTTATTTTTTTCTCCAACGCCACCGTGAGAGCACAGGGATAGATGTACACTAGCATCCAGGTTTCAACGCAGTGGAGGAGGAGGAGGAGGAGGAGGAGGAGGAAGATGTTTAACCAATCAGTCTCCAGCAGTGTCGTGGCCTACCATTTTGAATTATACAAGTAATCACAAATTAAAGAGGATTAGGGGCTCTTACGGCGCACGCTCCTGATTGGCTGCGCTTGAGATTCACATTGTGAGAGAGTTACTAAGCAGCAGCAAAACAAAAAAAAAAAAAGCCAACCCTCCCCTCCTCACCCAAAACGTGACTCAGAAGATTTAGATTCATAATGGATGGCAATTTAAATGAATCCCCTGATGGTTCACGACACAAAATTGATTCGTGGAGAATTGCGATGAGAAACCGTGGTGCGGGTAGATCCAAGGCAGTTCTGTTTACAGTGTTTCTACTGTTTCTACTGTGTCTAATGGGCTTTGGCTCACCTACAAACACTCCACATCAGCTCTGATGCACCCAATAAAACCACTGGTTTACCAACTGGTTGTTAGTGAGTCACAGAATAGGCAGAAGCTTGTTAAACTATGGTTGGGGGAAGCAAAATAGGCTGTGGAATGTTTATTTAGGTTGCCAGATTGGTGGATGAAACACCTTTTTAAAAACATATATATATTGTGTGTGCATTATTTTGTTTAAAACTAATTGACGCAATGCTCTGATGTGATTAGGGATGATTCTACGTTGTAAATTGAGTATAATTGCATTTGGATCACACGTACGCAATATTATTTTTGGTTTTGTCATTCAGATTAAGTGTGTCTATCAGCAAAAATAGAGATGAAATAAATACAAATCTAATTAATTGATTATATCGACCTGCATCTAAAATCTCCAACACAAGCAGTGCATTCCAGACTAATTTACTTTTTTAAATTTTTTAAATTCATTTCTAGAATAATTTTATGTTAAAATTTCGTAACTTATTTGTTCATAATAAATGGTCATTTTTTTTTCTCATACCTACTGTTGCTGACTATTGTTGCGAGTAAAATCACTTGATCAAGTCTTTTCTAATATTCCACGCGACAAAATAAGTAATAAAAGTATGTATAATTAATGCTGATATCGTACTAGATTAAAATCGATATCGGTCAAAACTCAAGGCTGCAATATTGGTTTGGTATCGAGAGTGAAAAAGTTGATAAAGATAATAATAGTGAATTATTTTGTTTAAATGATGGTGTTTTAGATCAGAAAACAATTAACCGTATAATATATAATATATATATATATATATATATATATATATAAGGGGGCAAAAGAGAAAAAAATCATCTTGTTTTAATAAAATCTATCTTGTCACAGCTTTTTTTTTTATTTTGTATTTTTTTTTTTACATTATATTCATTTGAAAACCCAATTTTTTCATTAATTTTACACCAACATTATTTAAAAGCTCTTTAAAACATTGTTTCTCAATTTTTATAAATATATATATTTTTTGCTTTGAGAAACAACTTCTTGACTCTACTTAGTGATAATAATCAGTGCAGTGATAATGTGATAATGGTCTGTTTTTAATTACATCATGCTGCTTTTCATCATGTACAGCACTTTGGTCAATTCTGGTTGTTGTAAAGCGCTTTCCAAGTAAAACTTGATTTGTGTTGATTTTTGAGCACATTAAGTCTCTTGGTGTTGCTTTTTTTTTTTTTTTTTTTTTTTTTTTTTTTTTAAAGCTTAGTTCCATCCCCTCTGTAAAATCCCTGCGCTCTCACCCTCTCCGACTCCTATGGCGGCGAGGGAGGAAAATAAATAAGGAACTAAAGGGAAATGTTGACACAGCCTGTCCTTGTGGCTGGATTATCCACTCATGCTTGAGCGCTGGGTAAAGGCCCTGCATTATTCAGCCTAAGACACAGAGACGGCGTGGGGGGGAAAGCTACAGGAATGTGTGTGAGGTGAAAGCCCCCCCCCCCAGTGGAAATGCACAGGGTGGGGAAAGAAAGATGCTGTCTTAGCTTAATTAGCAGATGACGGCGCTGTCCGTGGTGCTGAAAGTGTCCTGGTGCACATATTCAGAGTTCAGTGATCTGATCCCTGCCCTCCATAGGCAGCGTGTTCACTTTGTGCCACTTTGCACTCGTCCGTCCAGCTCGGAAGAGCAAAGTCTATCATTCAGAACTGTTGAGAGAGAAAAAAGGTAGCGTAGCATGCTCTCAGAAGCAGTCTGAGAATGTGTGTGAGTGTGTGTGTTCTTTTTTTTAAAAGCGTCTGCTCCTGCCTACAGCGTGTTTCATCACAGCCAGGCTCCACTTTTGTTTCTCCTCTCAAAGTGACTTGCTTAAATGAAAGGTTTTTTTTTTTTTTTTTTTAGTGTGTGTACTTTTAATCGCTATTTGATCCACTCAAATTACTGCTTCTTTTATTTATTTTTTCTCCTGTATAATAACTTGTCAATGGAGTTCCACTCTACAGTAAGAAAAGGGTTTAAAGAGGAGTGTGAGAGATTACACGCCTAATAGATGGAGACTTATTTTTGAGTTTTATTTTCATTATTGGCAGGCAGGACAGATTTTAGATACGTATATGTACGTATATGTCTTTTTTATTTTAGTTTTTCCTGTAGTTTTTGTATTTTTGTGTGCTTTTGCAGTCATTTTACATATTTCTTTGTTGTTTTGTATATGTTTGTTATATTATGTGTATTTTTGGAGTAATTTTATGTGTTTTTAACATTTTTTGTGTGTTTTTTTTTTTTTTTTTGAGTATTTCTGCTGTATTTTTTATTCATTTTTATCGTCATTTTGTGTGTTTTTGCATTGTAGGATTTCCATCCGTGATCAGTTTTGCTTTATTACTGGCATTCTTTCTTTGTGGCCTCTACTGGTCCGCGGTCCGGTAGTTGGGGACCCCTGCTGTATAGTGCACTGCTTGCTATTATCACCTCCTTCAACCATTCCGTCTGTAAGGCTGAATGATCAACTATGACAGCTAATCAGCTGTTTCCTATGAGATTTTACTTGCAAAAACAGACGCATGTCATTTTGCAAGAAAAATATGAGCTCAGGTTCGTAATCAACTCTTCGCAAAGCGTTGTTTTTAAAGCTTAAATCAGTTCTGGTGATGTACAGACACCTGTTGGTCAAACTGGGTTTAAAATGTCTGTTTTGTGGCAGAAATGATTTAAACTCGAGACGCTTCGTCGCATAAACCAACTTCTCCATCCAAACCTATCAGCGCAGTGCTTTTAGATCACGTGACTGCAAGATGGCGGCCAGGCTTAAGTGACTTTAGGTTCAAATATTTGAAATGAATATATTTGATGAAAATGCTAAAGCCAAGTCTCCCCTTTGTCCATCTGCAGCGTTTTGATGTGAATTCTATGAGAACAACTCTAGAGCACAATCATGGAATGAATGAATAAGGGTTTTTACATACATTTTAAATAATTTATGATATCTTTGTAAATGAGTGGAAATAAACAGTGTTTAGTGCTGGTGAATTGATCTACCACATGGTGTGTGACCAAGACTGACCTTTGTATTTTCAGTTTATGTTTTAAACGAGACAATTTTCATTATTATTGTTATTATGATTTTAAACAAAAAACTCACATTTTAAAATCTTCTTAAGTACCCCCTGTAGTGCCATTGTGTACACTTAAAGGTACACGTACCCCCATTTGAGAAACACTGTTTTAGATTTTTGTGGTTACAGTTAAAAAGTAATATAGTGAAGTTAAGTTAAGATTTGTAATACTTGAAGCACTTCAGAACAGTGATTTTTCAACTGGTGGTTCGGGACCCAAAAGTGAGTCGCGGACAGCTGGTCAAAAATAAACAAATACTTAATGTCTCATGTTCGACTTGTCTTTTATTTTGAAAGAAACTAGACTCTGTATGTGTGTTTTCAACAGCTATTCTAGAAAATAAGTGGCTCTCCCTGCTTCAGAGGGTTGTTTTATAATATTTACCTTTATTTTTTTACATCATACAATTTGATGCAATGTTAAAACACCAGGTTTTTTAAATTAATAAAATGTGTTATATACGTAGTTAAGTTTTTGGGCAGATATCTATATAAAAAAAAACAAGAATTTTTACACAAGGTTTGTCATTTTTAGATACTTTTATCTCTCTGAGGTCAAAGCCATTTAACTTTGATTTGACTCACTTCAGCTGAAGTAAAGTATTTAAAAAAAAATGTATGAAAGTGGAATTTTCAGTTTTTTGCAAAAAAACAAACAAAAAAAAAATGCTAAATTTGAATTTTTAGAGGTTTTTATTTTATTTTTGCGGAACCGTAGTAGATCTTGAGTGACAGAAAAACCCGTAAGACAACTGTATGAACTAAGGAAACATTTTGTGACCCTGCAGGCTGTCAGTCAGACGTGCCTTACTGTGCACAACCTGAATGCCTTGGGGCAGCGTCAGGAAAGCAAGTGACAGGATTTTTTTTTTTTATTGATTTATTTATTTTTTCATCACCAGAAAGACGCACTTGGAAAAAGTCTAAACTTTAAAAAGTCTAACTCCAGCCCCTGCACCGTGGATCAGCAGATCACGGCTTCTACATCTGTGATACGAGTCATTTTTAAACCAGTGCAGCTGAAAACTGAAAACATGCACTTTCTCTCTCTCTCTTATTGTTTCTTTTAAACAACTCCCACACAAACACAATCTTTTCTTCCTGTTTTCTTTTTTTTTTTTTTTTTTTTTTTTTTTTTTTTAATCAACAAGTGTGTGTCTGCTAAACACCTTGCTTTTTGATATCGGGCCACAGATGCACAGCCTGTCAGCAGTGTAATGAGAAGCGCGCTGTTCTCCCACAACATATTGCAAAGTTATGGATGGATAATTATCTAATCAAGACTTGGAGAAACTGACTGCTGATATGCTAACAGTCTGCCACAGCTTCGGCTACAAGATGTTTTCTCGTGGTATAGCAACATTTGGCGAAATCTGGTATTCAAGGGATTTATTTACAGCGACGCATTGCTTACAGGAAATGGTAAAATACACGTCTAAGTGATTGTTCTCACCAGAGAGCTGGAATCTTAAACCACTGTGATTGATAACTGCATCTAAGAAATGGTATCGCAAACTGGAAACTTTCTAAAAGGAGAACTTTTACTATTATTTATAGGAATGTAACGATTAATCGTAAGGCAGTTAAAAATCAATTCATAGGTATCACGGTTGATATCGATTTTCTGAAAATTGAATCGCAGTACTTTTTTTAACCAGCAGATCCACAAGTGTAGGCGGCGGGCGGAGTCTGCTAATACTTTCTTTCTGGCCGCCTTCTACTCTTAAATATGTTAATAAATGATTAATTACCCCTTTAGCACCGAAAGAATATCTGTAATATTACTTGGATATCTGTAAAAGTCACGTTTTTCTATTAGCTCTGTCTGCTAGCATAGCTTCTCTTCTTCACTGCAAGAATTTCTGCATGCCAACCGACCACTGTGTTACCAGTGCCCTCTGCTGGTCTAAACAAATATGACGTAAATCAGTGTAATCAGGTTTTTTTTTTTTTTAAAGTCCAATTGTTAAGGCACAAAATACATTTTCAGTTGCACTTTTAAAAAGAAAAATAACTATTATGCAGTTTTGCATTGTTTATTATAGAACCAGAATTTAAATTAATAGGCTTCATTTTCATTTGTATTATTCCTTTATTTATTTAATTCAAGATTTATTTTTAGTTAAATTGCATTGTTTTGAATAGTTTATCAAGGAATTCTTTTGACAATGAAAAATAAAAGGAAAATAGTACCGTATTTTCTAGTTTTTTTCCCAAAAATAAAACTTAAAATAAATAAATCGTGAGAGAATCGTGAACCCAGTACCGTGAATCGAATCGTATCGGGAGTTGAGTGAATCGTTACATCCCTAATTATTTACATAACATTAATTTGTCATGCACTTTAGTGTTTGTTTGACATTAATTGTTGCTATGTTGTGTTTTATGCGCAAACCACTGCGAGATTGCCTTTCAAAAGTAATCTATTATAATCTAAAAACTAAAAAAAGCAGTTTTAGTTTGACTTTAAGTTGTAGTTTTTTTTTTGTTTTTTTCCCCTTAATGTCAAACAAAATAAAGTGCATGACAAATTAATGTCATGTAAATACATGTTGCAAATGTTTTCCCGAGAGCCTCCCATGAGGAAAACACTGACTACATTTTGCTCACAGACACATAGAATAGATCTGTTCCTGTCCATGTTAAATTAGAATACAGTAATGTCTAACCAAATAAACCATTGAGACACTGTAAAGAATAAAACAGCAATGAATGACGTTTCTAAAATGCATCATCTTCATGTTTTTCTCAGCTCTTTTTTGACAGTGTGTGAAACTTCTGTTTCATATTCCGTCCTAACCCCATCATTTTGTGACGGCTTGTCAGATGACGGATAGAGAAATAGATGTGGGTTTTTTTTTCCTCCTTTCTCCCCTTGGTAGTTTTTTGCGTTGCACACATTGCAGGCGGTAAATGTGTTATCTTCCTCTGGGACTGTGAGAGTCCACGTTTTGGTCACTTTGTTTTTGTGCTCAGCACTAACCAACAAGCTGGAGAATGACACCGCTGCCGATTTACAGCATCGCATTTTCAACGTTTTTACAGCTTCTTTGTCAACGTGTCTTGTTTTGCATGTTGATCAGTGCAAATCTACTTTCTTCCTCTAAGATTGTGATATATCTCCATAGTAGCGATGAGTTGTGTGTTTGGTTAGCTTCGTGGTTAGCTTAGCACAGACATGATTCAGTTTTAGTCTTCGTCTTTTGACTAAAATGCAACCTGGTCACCTGGGCTATTTCAGTTATAGTTTTTTGTTAGAGCTGGCAATATATCGAGGTTCACAATAAATCAAGTTTTTTTATTTTGGCGATAGAGAAAATTACAATATTTTATAGCTTATTTTGGATTAAAAAACTTGTTTAAGGAGTCGCTGCTTCTCAGAACAGCTTTAAAAGCAAAGTTAAATGCCTACATTAATGTACAATATATATACTGTATATTTTAAAGCTTTTTTGCGTTCTAACCCAGACCTTGCCCTACACAAGCCACACTGCAGAACTCACTCACACGTGCTGTCCCTTAGAGGAGAAAAAGCCAAAAGTGGCTCATATTGTGCAGCTGTTTGTTTAGTAAATGTGTCTGTGTGGCATTTTAAATCAGAAAATTTAACCCAGAATTGTCTTTTTGCTCACAATATATTTGAATTAAAAAAGATTAAGATTTAGGGGTGTCCCGAGCCGATATCGGATATCGGTCTAATATCAGCCTGAAAACAAATATCGGATTCAAATTTCCGATTTTTTTTTTTTGCAATTCAATTTTCATTTAATTTATTCAATTGTAGAATACTGTAGATATTATGTTGAAGGTTAAATGTATGTAACCAATTGTTTAATAATAAATGGGTCAGTTTTTCTCATACCTACTGTTGCTGACTATTGTTCTCTGTTTGAGTGACATCACTTGATCAAACCTTTTCTAACATTCCACATTACAAAATAAGTCATTATTTAAAAAAAAAAAAAAAAAAGTAATGAAAGTATGTATAATTCATGCTGGTATCAGATCAATATCGGTATGGGCCGATACTAGGGATGTAACGATTCACTCAACTCCCGATACGATTCGATTCACGATACTGGGTTCAAGATACGATTCTCTCACGATTTATTTTACAAAATGAGACTGTAGACAAATGATGATTGAAAAATATTCCTTTATTTTTTGGGGGGGAAAAAAACTAGAAAATACTGTACTATTTTCCTTTTATTTTTCATTGTCAAAAGAATCCCTTGATAAACTATTCAAAATAATGCAATTTAACTAAAAATAAATCTTGAATTAAATAAATAAAGGAATAATACAAATGAAGAAGAAGCTTATTAATTTAAATTCTGGTTCTATAATAAACAATGCAAAACTGCATAATAGTTCTTTTTCTTTTTAAAAGTGCAACTGAAAATGTATTTTGTGCCTTAATTGGACTTTTTTAAAAAAAAAAAAAAAAGAAAACGTCATTTCCCTGTATTTACGTCAGATATTTGTTTGGACCAGCAGAGGGCGCTGGTAACCCAGTGGTCGGTTGGCATGCAGCTAATCGAGCAGTGAAGAAGAGAAGCTATGCTAGCAGACAGAACTAATAGAATAACGTGACTTTTACAGATATTCATGTAATATTACAGATATTCTTTCAGTGCTAAAGGGGTAATGAATCATTTATCAACATATTTAAGAGTAGAAGGCAGCCAGAAAGAAAGTATTAGCAGACTCCGCCGCTGCCTACACTTCTGGATAGCGCCCCCTGCTGGTTAAAAAAAAGTACTGCGATTCAATTTTCAGATTGATATCAATCGTGATACCTATGAATTGATTTTTAACTGCCTTACGATTAATCGTTACATCCCTAGCTGATACGCAAGCCTGCAATATTGGTATCATGTCGGAAACGAAGAAAGTTATTAAGATTTTATATCGCCATTTTGAGAAAAAATATCGATGTTTTAGTCAACTAAATCTATAACAGATATAGTAAAGTAAAATATGAAGTATGCGATTTCATGCATTTTTTAAAGACGATGTACTGTAATTTGCATTTATCAACTTGGTATGGGATGGTTTTAATGTTTGTAAATACACACAGATGGATTTAATGTGATCAATGCGTAAAAACATGCCTGTTTTGATTGGATATTTTCCAAAAAACAAGCTGAGTTCTGATTGGATTTTGTCCCGTTATAGTTTCACTTTGTAGTTGACAAATATTTGAATATAGTTTTCATTCACATATATTTTTCTTTAATTAGTCATAGTCTTGTTATTGTCACCATTCTAAATCAACAAAATTACCGATTATTAAATTCAAATGATCATATTGAACAAAAAAAGACATTTATCGTTATCAGTGATTGTGCATATCCATGGTATGTGGATTCGTGACAACCCTTCTCTGCATCATTCAGTTTTAAGCTTTACCCAAATGTTTGCTGCACAAAGTACAGGAAGCAGATGGAAATGGGTTCACTCATTAAGCATCTACATACCCATCTTGATTTTAGCTCCTGAGGGAGATGGGAACCACCAGAGGGAGCAACAAGACATGATTCCTGGTGGAGTTCCAGCATGCCTACCTATTGCAAAATTAAGTGATTTACCTCATCACGTCTGAATACTTACTGTTCATATGTTTTCAGAGTTTAAAAATAGAAAATCAGATTGGATCCTGATACAATACGCACAATCTCGGCTCTCTCAGAGGTGCCTGTTTGACAGCTAAAATGGATTTATTAGACTATATTAGTTTTCAGTAATAATCACGTTCCTCAGCCTTGTCACACTGTGCCGTCTGAGTCAGCGGAGGAGAATCACTTCCTTTGATTATGTGTGGGAAAATGTCTTCCTCTGCGCTGACAAGCTGTTGATACCTTTTTAAAATGCTGAGATGAAAGGAAATGTTGGCTCAGACTGTGAAAAAGCCCTCGCCTTCACACCAGGAGGTAAAAGCACTTTCACAAACATAGAATTGTACATCTGAAGTGTTATCAATTCAACCTGAAAACGGAGGGCCCCAGTGGCAGAGCTGAACCCCTGCGCTTTTTGATCGCACAATCACCGGCTGTAAACAAGTATTTTCCCATCTACCACTCTGTGTCTCTTTCCATCGCACTTTCTCCCCCCCCCCCACCTTGTGCATCCCCCACCAAGGTGTCTAAAGGGGGGGGGGGGAGGTTCCTTTGATTATCTCTGCTGCCGATTAATTGCTTTTCTTAACCTCTGCACAGACGCGTTCCGACACGGCCCCAGATGAACCCCCCCATCCCACCATACCCCCCACCCCCAAGCCAGGAGGAAAAACAAACCACGGCGTGCCTGTGCCCCCTTCTCCCAATTACTGACCTTCATCCTTTCATTCCACCTCAGACGTTATCGTCAGCATTATCAGAGTATTTACTTGGTTTGTTTAGTTGGTCACTCCTGCGCACTGACACACACGTGGGGGGGGGGGGGGGGGGGGGGGGGGGGGGGCACAGGGGTGGAGCAGTGATTTTAAAAGTGTTCTAAGGCAACCGTCAACTCCCAGTTTAGTTTATTAAATGAATTTACTACAACCATGATAATGCTGTTATTAAGTCAGTGATGCTCAACATGTGGTTCTTTGTCTTAATTTTGATTATTATTCTCCCAGAAAATCTTACAACGGTAATCTTTTTGACCCCTTTTTTTACATTTCTTTTTGGCCATTTTGCAACTTCCTTTGTCCCATGTCACACTTTTTGTTTTTTTTTCAGATTTTAGTTTCCTATTGCCAATAAATATAAATTTTTCTCATTATAATAAGTTCTTTTATCCTATTTTTTTTTATCAATTCTTGAACCATTTCTTGCTACTTTTTGTGCAAATATGCTACCTTTTGCCCATTAAATAACACTTGTTTACATTTTTCCCTACATTTTGCTTCTTTTTGTTCCAGATGTTTGCCCTTTTTTACTGTCGTTTGCCACATTTGGCTCATTTAAGCTACCTTACATAAGATTTATACCATCTGTTTCTTTTTTTTTTTGCCGCTCTTGACTGCTTTTGACCCATTTTAGTCACTTCTCACTCTTTTCTTGCCACATTTCTGCCACTTTTGGAGCTTTTTTTGCCACCTGTTACTAATTTTTTGTCACTTTGCTTACACTGTACTCATCGCTGTTAACGACGGATTCATCAAATGGCTGGCTGTGATTGGCTTGATCACCATTCAGTCAATCTCACTGGACCAATACGGTTTCAACAATGAATCTCTCTGTAAAAAGTGAGGGGGTTGATTTTCTGTTTTTTTGGAAGTGGGTGAAAACGGGTGACACGCGACTTTTTGAATTGCAGCCTTGAAAGAGTCTGTGTTTTCAGGTAAAGGAGGGAGTCATGGTGGCCTTTGTGCTGGGGAATTAAAAAAAAAAAAATCTAATTTTTCTCAACTTAATTACCAAAAGATCTTGGCCTTGACTTGTGCTAGCCTAGCACTTCTACTCACCTTTCTTCTTCATTTAGACACTGAATGCTCTTTATTAAATCATATTTATCCAGTCACGCATGTGACTCACGTCTCTGAAAAGGTCCCAGCCCCTGGCAACAAACGCTGGCATGTAACGATGAACTGCCTCCCTCAGACCTTGGCTTCTACTTCTCAACTCTCCTTCCAGAGGCTCAGAATGAGTGTTATATCTAAACTTGATCCTGGAGGGCTGCAGTTCTGCATGGGGTACTTCTGCTCCTTTATTTGCCCTGTGAAGATTTTTATTGTCTAAAAAACTAGAAAATCTTAATGAATATTTATACAATCATAAAATATATATACAGTATATAGATGTTGGGAACCCTAACCCTTTCCTCTCAACATATTTATTTACTTATTTTTATGTAACATATTTGGGGTTTTTCACTATAAAGTCCTCTGTCTCAGACACATCCTCCTCTGCATTACTTTCACTGTGAAAGAGCTGTTCCTTGTCATGTATCAACTATGCACCCGCAGGTGTAGGGAGTTTTACACAGCTGAAACAGCTTGTTGTCAAAGTGACCCCAGAGGAACACCAATTCATGCAATATGCATTCAGCTCATTGAAAAAATATCATCATGATGATTTTATGCTCTATAAATTGTACCCATCAAATTAGGAAAAGTCATAAAATATGAAGCACAAGAAAAAGTGCTTATTTTCTTGAACGATGAGCATTAAATGGGGTCAAATTGACCCCAATGATAATAGGAGGGTTAATGACCGTATTGCCACCAGTTCTAGGGTGAATATAACCTCTGTAGTCTCAGGCCGGAGTGTTGATAATCCATGACTTTTTTGGTTTCGGTCCTGTTCATCACAGAGACAGCCCCCCCCCCCCCCCCCCTCGACTGTTTATGACATTACAGGAAGGGTCCGTAGGGAAATCTTTCAGTGCGTGTAGCCTAATTGGTTCAGGTGTTTGATGCAGAGTGCACTGTGGGGCTCCATTCGGAGATGCATACGATCGCTCACACACGCGCGCGTATGCTATATCTACGCGTGTGTCCTGAACACTGACTCACTTTGTTCACTCACTCACTCACTCACAGGCCAGACTCCCAGGACTGTATGGTACAGTGCAGATTTTTCCCATCAGCAGAAATTCCGGAATGAGGCGAGCTAATTGAGCTGGGAGGCCCCGGCGAGGGAACATGGCTCCTTCTTCCATTGGCTCGTCACTTCCTGTGTCTCCAAACCACTCTGTAGTGCACTAAAGGGCCACTTGAATGTATGACTCACGGTTGTTAATGAGAGACGCGCATTGATATTAATGGAACATACATTTTCAATGCATTACAGTGTTAATAGTTTCAATTTGTTTGTTTCAGTCTAACAAAAAAATAAATAACAAGAATGAAACAGGCAGATGCAAAAATGCTTATATGCCCAACATAAATCATAACATTTAACCTTTTTCAATAATATACACAAAAGAAATGCAAGAATTCAACAACAATTTTTTCAAATATTGCATAATAATAAATATATACTGTATATTCATTTCAACTTCTTAAAATAAATTGTTTGGGGATTTTTTTTGGGGGCCGCACAAAATTAAATGTGGCCCTCGGACCACCAGTTGCCTACTGTGTGTCTGATTTAGAGTCAATTATGACTTTCAAGAACTTGGTCTCAAAAACAGGCTCAATTTTATCTCTGTTTATTCCAAGTTTTGTTTTATTCAAGTCCCTCATTTTTGATTCCAAAAATCATGAGTTTAGTTTTTGCAATGTTAAGTGATAATTTGTTAATATCAAACCAGCTTATAGGCACTGTAATTAATTTTTCTATTTATTTATTTCAAGTAAAGAATGGCAGGGCTTTTGTTTGTTGCGTGTTGGAGTCTGATGGTACCAGTTAAAATGATTTCCTATAAAAGCCCAGTCTGACGGGGTTGTGAGAGTGCTTGGCTACACCTTCCGCTCTACACATAACAAGCTAAAGTGGACTCACTGCACTGTCTGTATCACAGCCGACTCGCCGACAACAAAAGCAGATTACCTGTTCTATTTGAGGGATATTAAGACATTACATGCCATCGTATGGGCCCTCAGAGACTGGTTGTAAAAGGCACAGCAAGCTGTTGAGGCGGAGGCCCTGAGTTGTTTCCATCCTTTAGCCGCACTTGGGGACTGATTATGGGCAGGCAAACGGCCTTTACCTGGAAAGTCACTTTCACTTTCTCGTCCACCATTTGTTAGTATGGCTAATGTCTCATTAAGTCTCGCAGAGGGGAAATGATGTGCTCTTTGGGTGAAGGTTAGGCTCTCGGCTTATCACAAGACAAAAGAGAGAGTGATTATGGCAGTGCAGGCGTGCCACAGCCTTTGACTTTCACAACAAGTCCTATTTGTGTTACTGCACGAGCTGCTTCATTACCCCTAATCTATTAGCCCGTCCCTCTCCTCCCCCAAATCAAAGTTAAAACATTTGCGATAAATGATGAATGTGTGATCATTTTTTATACGGCGCTCCACGGAGAGGAGTGGACTCAGTGAAAAGGAGGTTGGATAGAAATTTTTGCATCATCAAGGCGATAATTACAAAGCAATCATAGCGGTTTTCTGGTAAAGCGGTAAACAAACCAAGGGCTTTTGCACTTCTCCCCAAGAATAATTAAAAGTCGCTTTGCATTCCATGCATCACTGTCCTTTCCTTCATTTTGTTTTCACCTTTTTGCCATAATAAAGCTGGAGTGATCTTATCGCAGGTGAGAGGTCACATACTCAAAGGAGGTTTGGCATTTCCCCCACCTTGTATCTTCTCATAAATCTCAGATCAAAAAGTTATAATCTTGAACTTTGTAGTCTAGCTGTCTGATTCACCTTTCAATTCTAACTTTACAAGCTTCTCTTTGTTCATTCTGAGCAGCTGGAAGCAGCCGCATTACACAGCAGGAAACTTTCCCGATATGGAATAGCTTGTTCCTCAATGGTTTTTCAATTAGTATAACTGGTAGTCTGATCCATACTTAGGACCATAGGAAACTACAGAAAGGAAATGTGGATGTGAACAAAGGATCTGTAGCCTGAAACAGTATAAATCAAATTGGGGGACAATGATTTATCATTTGCAATGTATAAAAAACACAACTATGTTTTTTGGTGGTTTCAGTTTTTATATAGTATGATTGGAGTCGAGCTTTAGGGTTGTTTGGTCAGATGCAGACGTCGGGTTTAATGTCAAAGATTGCAGTACTAGACAAACTGGTCTGGAGATTCACTGTGAATCTGCTGCCGTTTGGTGCTTTCGCTGCTTAAGTGTGTTGCTGATAGCAGTAGTCAAAGCATGTTGGAGTCTCCACGCAGAGACCATGGTGTACATTGTCAGAGTGATGTCGCTGTTTATCTGACCTGCTGAGGGCAGTCTGACCAGTCCTGGCCAGCAGAGAGAGTTCTGTAACATGTAATAGTGTTGTACTCAAGATGACACGTTCTGAAGCTCAGACTCGCCCAAGACCAGATTGCATGAAGACCTAGACCAGACCAGATTTTTGGGATTCGAGACCAAGTCGAGATGAAAAGTCAATTTTGAAAACCATGACAGGGTTGAACAGTTAAAGAGCACTCTCTCTTTAGTTATTGTTTTCTTTTAAATACATTTGACAACCAAAAACAAGGTCTCCGCAACTCTGTCAAAGCACAACGTGCAAAAAATCTCAACTCTTGACAAATTTTTTCAGCAAAATGTATTGTCCTCGTATGTATTTAAAAGCTACTGATAAGGCCAGAATAATTTCAAATACTTTTATTTTTCAGGTGAATAAGGCCTAAAGTAAGTATTTCTGACGAGAAAATGGGCTTCTGGGCTTTTTTCAAGAGTAACTAAACCCCAAACCAACTTTTTTCTGCTGAATATAAACAGTTTGTGTTTGGGAATTAAGTAGTGCTGTTGATTGATCCTAGTCCCACTCTTCACATTTTAGTGAAGTATTTTAATTTTGCATATTTAGTTGTTAAATGGCCTCTAAGGGTTGAATGCCGGTATCACAAGTGAATTTTGCTTTTGGCTGAAACGGATTCTTTAAGATTCCCCTGCCTCATCACTTTTACTCTTGGCCCCGCCCCTCCTGTAAAAGCTGAGAGAAGGGAGATGGTTTCCTCCAATCACAGCCCTCAGGGAGCATTGATTGACAGGCAATGAGGAAGTCCACTGTGTTCCGTGTGCGGGGATGTTTTGACTCTGTGCTTCTATAAAGAGCAGATTATGTGCTAATCAGAGGGTTCATCAAGCTTTGTGTGTATTTACAGACACATCATGCTATGAGTGTATTCCCGTCTGTCTTGCGTGTGCGCGGACGTGTGTGTTCGTTAGTGCTATGTGCGCGAGAGCAGGCTTGTTTGCCCCTGAGTGGTGTCTGTAAGGCTGTGCGTGAGCTTCACGTCATGATTGTGTGTCTGTAGTTGTAGTGACACGTGATTTCAGCTTATGAACCCGGTGTGTGTGTGTGTACAGGCACATCATTGTGTGTATTACCGTCTGTCTCTGCGCATAGCGTGGTGGGCTGACAGAGTGGGCGTGTCTTACTGCTACAGCAGTAACGCCCATAATCAAGGCATTTTTTGCATTTCCCTCCTCGTGGCAGGTCAGCAGAAAGCAGGGGTTAGGTTACTCTTTAAGTACCGACCGAATTCCTTCGGTACGACCTGGTACCAATTCACGTAAAAATCTACATTTTGAGATTTTATTATTTACAATTTATTACTACACAAAAGTACTGAAAAAATGGTACCATTGAGTACCGATACCGATTCACAGGTATCAGTTAAAATGTGAAAGGTACCCATTCCTACTGACATATGGCACTTGAAAATATTTTTTAAAGAGACAGAACAATCAATTAGCCAATGGTAAAAGTTATAATCCAAACTACAAATCTATTCAGTCAGGAAGTGCTTTTCCTTATCACTTTAATGAAGTTGAAGAATAAGAGAAAATCCAGAGTCCGGCCAGTCCGAGAGTAAAATTACTCTAAGATGTCTGAGACCAGACCTTCAAAATGTGGTCTTGAGACTGGTCTACCGCACTAATATGTAGAAATATAACTGAATGCAGCTATGTAAATAAGTATATGAATATACATAAATAACACTAGGCTTTTTAGTTTGTCAAAGAACCAGCAATTGACCAGGTTTCTAAGAAAATAACTCCTGGTAGGAGAAATTCTGCCTTTATCCACTGTTTAGTATAGCACATCATTAGGACCATGTCAATATAAAAGTAGAAAAAAAAGGGTTTCATTTTAACTCCAAATGATTCAGTAGAATTCTAAAATTAAAAAAAGTACTTTCAGTAACATCATAAAACAGTTTTCCTTTTCTCATCAAAGACTAAGACCAATTTCAGTTTGCTCTTCTCCTGTCCTTACTTTTAAAACCACGTCCATAAGTTAAAGAAGCCCACAGGCTGTGTCACATCACACTGTTGATGTATACTCGATGCACCACTTCTAACAACACTTGATTCAGTCAATTATCCGTGGAATCGATCAACATAACCCCGCTGCCACTCATTTAAAAGACCCAATCAATCTGTGAGAACCTTTTTTTTTTTTTTTTTTTGCGCTTGTTGAAGTGCTTGCGTTTATGTCCGTTTGTGGGAGTTTATGGGCAAACCTTTGATGGATCCGCGCAAGTGATGGCCAGAACGATGATTTATGGCTTTCTATCCCCATAGTAAGCCTGGAGTTGACCCTCCCACTTCCAAACAGTGTCACACATCAACAATCTGGACAAGTATCATCTTTTTTTTTTTTAGTGCGCTGAAGTCTTTTTATTTCCCTGCTTGCACTTGGGGTGACATCATTATTTAATAATGCATTCATGATACCACATCCCACCTCAGGTAATGCTGTACTGGTTTGGATAGGAAGGTGGGACACGCTGTCCTCCATACCTGATGACAGCCCGGTTTATCACATTGAGCAGAGACATGGTCACCTTACCCCAGGCATCATTGTGACAGCCAGCAAGTCACTGGAGAACAACCATTGGAAATCAATACTCCCCCACTCTTTAATTGTTAGGAAGAGTCCTCCCTGTTTACACCATCACATCATCAGTCCGGACAGCATGACTTTCATCAGAGCTTTTGATTCCTACACTCTTTAGTGAACGTTCCCTTCTTTGTGGGTTTGTGCTCAGTTTTTTGGGAGAATATGCAACTGGCTGGATTTCTAATTTGAGGGACCTACTTGACATGCGAGCAGAAGCTTTTCTGGCTGACTTCAGGGTGCTTAAGGCGTTCTCGTGTCCTTGCTGCCAGACTGCTCGCCTCACTCTTCCACTCTTGGCTTGTATCAACATGGGACATGTGCTCGCTTCTGTCCTCTCCCGACTTTAACATGCAACTGCCTTTACTGTTCTTCTGCTGGTCTGATCCCATCACATCGCTCCTGTCATACAACAGTTCCATGCACAACTAACTTCCAATTGTTTCAAAGTTTCCATTGCGCACTAGGGATGTAACGATTCACTCAACTCCCGATACGATTCGATTCACGATACTGGGTTCAAGATACGATTCTCTCACGATTCATTTTACAAAATGGGACTGTACTTAAATGACTGAAAAATAGTCCTTTATTTTTTTGGGGGAAAAAAACTAGAAAATACTGTACTATTTTCCTTTTATTTTTCATTGTCAAAAGAATCCCTTGATGAACTATTCAAACAATGCAATTTAACTAAAAATAAATCTTGAATGAAATAAAGGAATAATACAAATAAAGAAGCCTATTCATTTAAATTCTGGTTCCATCGTAAACAATACAAAACTGCATAATAGTTATTTGTTTTTTTTTTAAAGTGCAACTGAAAATGTATTTTGTGCCTTAACAATTGGACCTTAAAAAAAAAAAAAAAAAAAAAAAAAGTCTGCACTGTATTTAGGTCAGATATTTGTTTGAACCAGCAGAGGGCGATGGTAACCCAGTGGTCGGTTGGCATGCAGCTAAGTGCAGTGAAGAAGAGATGCTATGCTAGCAGACAGGGTTAATAGAAAAACGTGACTTTTACAGATATTTGCTTAATATTACAGATATTCTTTTGGTGCTAAAGGGGTAAGGAATCATTTATGAATATGTTTAAGAGTAGAAGGCGGCCAGAAAGAAAGTATTAAAAGATTTCGCCCGCCGCCAAGACTTCTGGATAGCTGGTTAAAAAAAGTACTGCGTTTCAATTTTCACAGCATCGATGTGAACCTTGATACCTATGAATCGATTTTTAACTGCCTTACGATTAATCGTTACATCCCTATTGCGCACCCAACACCAACTTCCAACCCTAGCCTTTCACAAGAAGAACCACAGATGTAGTTTTATGCTTTTGTAATCAACAAATAAGTTCTGTAATAAACAGAAACATGTTGTATGTGGGTTAGGGATAGCCAAGCCCAGGCATGGGCACCTCTATCAGAGCGGGGGCCAAAAAAATGTGACGTATGAATCTCATGTATCTAATGCAAGGGCGACATTATCAACATTTATGTCAGCATTCAGAATAATGACCAATCAGAGCATTAATACAGGGGGAAAAAGGGTTTTGGTCTTTTTTGTGGTTTTGTTGTTGTCAGTTTTTACTCTTTCTGTATGATTTTGTTTTATGTCGTATTGTTGTTGTAATTTTGTGTTTTTTCCTGTCATTTTCAGCATTTTTGTTGTCAATTTGTGTGTTTTTGAGGTCACTTTCTGTAACTTCCTGTCATTTTTCTAATTTTGTTTGACAGTTTGTGTCTCTTTTGAGCTATTCTGTGACGTGTCGATGTTTTTGTCGTAATTTTGTTTGTTAAAGTGGTTGCTGTGTCTGTCTTTGTCTTTTTGAGTGTTTTGGGAGTTATTTTGTGTATTACTGTATGTTGGGCTTTATATTCCTTTCATCTTCTTGAGTTACAATATTTGTAACCCAAATTATACCTTCCATAATATGATCAGCAAACAATGCTTAATAGGGACTATATAAGTTTTATCTTATGAATAATTTAGTTTTTCTTTGCTTCAAAAGTCAAAACACTTAGCCCAAACCTTGCTGGATTGCGCATAAGCCATTAGTCCAGGGTTTTTCAACCTTGGTGTCGTTGCCCCATTTGGGGTCGTCTGGAATGTGTTAAAATATTATTATTTATTAAACCATTATTCCTTTTCAACTTAAAACACAACCCACAATCTTAAACAACTGTATGCCATACCTTCACTTTCTCAAATATAAATCTCGTCTTATTTGTAAATCAAATAAAATGCAGTATAAACAATAACAAACAGGATCAAAAACGAATTCTCCAAAAAAATCTTTGGGGTCGCCAGAAATTTGGGATATACTGTAAAAATGGGGTCATGATCCAAAAAATGTTGGGATTCACAACATTTTGTTGTACGAGATTTTGCACTAAAATGATAAATCTGTTTGTCTTGTCACACTTGCAACACATTTAACCATAGTTTAATGGGAAAATTTGTTGAAAATGTGTGATATTCTCCCAAAATGTGTCGGTGAGGGTTCATATTGCTATTTCAGTGATTTCCTTCCATTTTTTCTGAAGGAATCACATAATAATTGGACGAGAACCATTGCTAGCTCTTGCAAACAGACTTTTCATTTAACCTGAAGCGTTGGCCTTTGTCAGAAATTACTTTGAGGGTGTTTGTCTTTTCTACGAATAGACCAAAAACACACCCACGAAAGGGTAAAATCGGTTTGTGGTGAGAATGTTTCATTTAAAAGTTAAAATTGAACAAATTATATTCTTAAGATGAAACTATAGTTATTACAGGTGAGTCATTGTACCTCACGCAGTCCAAACTAAAGCCAATAGTTCACTTGTTTCCACTTCTCTACAAGCTTCTCCCTATTAGCAGGTTACGTGGGGAGGGCCACGGCTCCAAAACTGTGATTAGGCTTTCTCTGGCTAATTAACTGCTCAGGCCACAGTTGGCCATTTGCAGCGTTTAATGGAGGAATGATGCCGCAGCTGTCCTTCGTCTGTCATTCATCTGACTTGTGCCCTTTTATGCTGCAATTTGTGCCATAAAATTTATAAATAGCCAAAGCTAGTCTTGCATTTATCACTCTCATTAAAATGACGGAGAATACGGCACACGCTGCATTTTCACTGAAGCGGCAGCAGCAAAGGCTGGACTTTAATTACAAGCGGCTCAGACAGAGAGGGAGCGTCGTAGGCTCGTGTCCAAGTCGAAGAAATTCCTGGTGATTCCTAGAGAGAGGGACTAATTATTACAATGTTGTGGTGCTTTAAAAAGGCCGCCAGCAAGGGCTGATTGCTGTTAATTTTACTCGTCCTTCTCCTCACGTGTGCTCCGGCTATTCAGGGCAACAAGGTGCTTAATTATTCATACCTATCCATTACAGCGTGAACATCGGGAGGACACGAGCACACATGCAACAGAAGGAATCGAATATTCCCTCATAGCTTGCCCACTGTTGGTTTTAACCCTACAAGCTTCCAACAGAGTCCAGAACGCACACGTCACTTTGTGTTTTACCTGCTCATTCTACTATGAAGTGTATTCAATATTAAAGCGCCATGACTTTCTCTGCTTAGTCTCTTACCCACCCACTTACTCACACAAGCCTCAGGCGCTGTGTGTTCATTAGGCAGGCAGAGTGTTTGCCCACTCTGCCCTCTTGTGTGCACAAAAACAGTTTAATCTTTTTTTTTTTTTTTTTTTTTGACTACTGCTGCTGGATTTCGTTCAAACGGTTTGATTTTGTTTTGACTTCAGGCCATTTTTATTTCTTTATTTTTATTTATTTTTTTTTTTACATCTTAATGACTTGGTGAAATTCAGCACAAGTTTGAGATTGGGAGTGCTTTTGAAAAGTTTTGCACCCAAACTTCACCTGATCTCATCTTTTCACGCCCTTTCATATTTCTGGGGCTGCTTTCAATCTGCCACGGTTCTGGTTCGGGGAACAGGTGCAAAGTCTGTGAATTTTGATGCTTTTTTTTAGTGGAACCAGCCTACATTCACACCAGCTAAAGTCAAACCAAAGTGGGTGACCAGCAACATCTGGTAGGTGATGGTATTTTCACCTAAAATTTGCTGTTAAATGCTAATTTATGCTATCAGTTAGGGATGTCCCGATACAACTTTTTCACTTTCAATACGATACCGATATCGATCCAATACGATATCAGCACGAATCATACATATTTTGTAGAGTGGAATGTTAGAAAAGGTTTGATCAAGTGATGTCACTCAAACAGAGAACAATAGTCAGCAACAGCAGGTACTGTATGAGAAATTTGTTACATAAATTTTAACCTTCAACATAATATCTACAGTATTCTACAATTGAATAAATGTAATACAATATATGTCGGAGAATTTTAGATGCAGTCCGAGAAATCCGATATTTGTTTTCTGGCTGATATTGAACTGATATCAATATCAGATCGGGACATCCCTACTATCAGTAGAAGATGCATCAGATTCCGCAGAAAAATCGCAGATCACATGGTTACAGTTTCATTCAAAGGTTTACTGGCAACAGTATAGCATCTCATTCCAAACCATTACACCTTGCACTTTCTTGTAGGGCCATTGGTTTCCATTATTATTATTATTATTATTATTATTTATTTATTTTTTTATTTATTTATTTATTTATTCAGTTTATTTCCGACATGGTTACATTCACTTTTTTTTTTTTTTTTTTTTTTTTTTACATTTTTAGTGATACAAGCGTAATTAAAGTGACAGTCCTAAGTATAGTATCACAAAAGTAGGGAATTATTTACCATGAATATTTTAGATTTTTTTTCTCAATCATTATGCTTCATTTAATGATTGTTTTTGAGTGACGCTGCGGTTTATTCTGAATGCAGTGAAATGGTAAATCTGGGTGTTGAAACCAGCTTGGCCTCCTTCTGTGTGACCAGCTTGCACTTTCTCCCCCTCCTAACATCTCCCCGGAGAAAATGGTTTTCACATGTGAAAGGGTCACTTCTGATTAGTGCTTCACAAAAGACGCCTGTAGTGTTTTTCCAGCAGAAACAAACAATGGTGGTGGGGGCCTCCCCAGGGATGACTGCCATTTTCCCCACACACCCTCGAGAGAAGTTATCTCCAGAGTGTTTTTCAACTCGGGGGCTCAACGACGAGGCTTCATTTTTAGTTTTTTTCTTTTTCTTCCAGTTTTCTGTACAAAGATGTCAAGCAGGATGAGAAAAGTAAATAGAAGTATAAAACAACATCAGGATTTGGCTTTTCCTAATCTCCACACTGGATGTCTTTTTAATTTTGTAAAAGCCTCATGACAAACTCGCTGTCATTCAATTCTCACTCTGCAAATTTACATATAAAGTGTCTGATAAGCATATTTGTGTATTGGCAGCGCATTCTGCGCGATTTGTGTCAAACATAAAGGCTGTGGAAATTTGACTTTGTTTTGAATAAATTTGAATGAAATGGTATTTTGTGCTGGAAGCGGCAGCGCGGGTAGAGATATGGGAGGCAGGTAAATAGTGGGAGAGGGTGGCAAGCAGTAGCGGGGCGCCTGATTTGTCTCTGCTCTGTTGGGAGGATTTATGGTGCGAGTGTGTTGAGCCATCAATCAATTGTGGCGCACTCCAAGGACAACTTTGTCTCTTTATGCAATTTGTAAGGCTGTCCGTTCAAATTGATTCCTTAACCAGGAGCCGTCCAGCTCCCAGCGAAGAGCAAACCCCCCTGAAACGAACGTCAACCTCTGTGCATGCTGTAAAGCGCACAATAAATGACACAACTGGTGACTGTCAATGGGCAAAAAAACAAAAAAAAAACAAGTGGGTGACAACAAAACGAGATTAAAAATGATCGCAGAGGTGATTGATTCAATGGGATTAAATAAAACTACTAAAATGCTGTCTCAGTATTTGTCTGGTCCATGTGGCAAACGGCTCTGGCAATATGATTACTGCATCTCCGAGGAAACAATATATACTATATTTACAACTAGATATTGCCAATAATGTCCCAAATTAAATCATGTGCAACATGATCCAAGCATTTTGTCAGTGAGGAAACTGTAGTTCTCAGAGCATACCAACTCCCAACAGTGGTACAGGAGCAGAAACAGCACTGTTGGCTTTTCAAGGAGCGCTGAGACGAAAATATCTCAACAACCTTTAGATGGCGTGTTGTCAGAGTCCACTGAGCAGAATCTTAATGACTTTGGTGACCTCCTGACTTTTAGTCGGACTCGTCAGTCACGTCTTTCACACATGCCCAGTGAAGTATCTCAGCGTCTACAAATTTTTAAGACATTCATGGTGCCTGAGTAATGAATTTTAATGACTTTGATATTCCCTGAACCTTTAGAGGGGGTGACATTTGTGGTTTTTGAGGGAAAATATCAGGTGGATTATGAAATCCATCAGAATTACTCTTGTGTCATTGCTCGACTGTCCGGTCGTAGAAAGTTTTGAAATGAGACTGTTTTGTTTTGTTAGTCCAAACATGTGTGTCCTTTGTCTTTAGCAGCTTTTTGAGTCAGAATCAGAAACCAGCCATGCTTTCTTCCTGTTTTCCTTACCTACATGACCTGATGGGTGGAGTCAGTCCGTCCTTTGGGTGTGTTCAATATCTTCACGTAAGACCTACATTTTTCCATCTAGTTAGTAAGGACTTAAAGTGTAACTAAACCCCAAGTTTGACCTGCCACTAGGGGGAAATTGAAAAAAAAAACAAGCCTTGATTATGGGCGGGGCTCCTGGAGCAGTTAAGACACGCCCAGTCTAGATGATAAAATCCCCTAAGGACAATCTATGCTATGCTAACTAGCTACTTATCACTCACTATACCTCTCTATTCACAAATCTCTCAATCCAACCTACTCACCACATATTGCAGACTCTACAGATGTTTTCATAAAAGGGGCGGGGCCAACAGTGCTTGTTTGTGACGG
The DNA here is from genome assembly GCF_900634775.1 of Gouania willdenowi. Taxonomy (NCBI): domain Eukaryota; kingdom Metazoa; phylum Chordata; class Actinopteri; order Blenniiformes; family Gobiesocidae; genus Gouania; species Gouania willdenowi. Next base: position 14,543,250 of record NC_041061.1, on the reverse strand, counting down.
ACGATGGTCCAATGACGTCACAGAATCTTCTTCTCGACCAATTGCAAAATGCAGTCGTAATAGCCAGGTTTCAACCCTTGGAGGTTATAAATACGCCAAATTGAAACACTTTGACTGAAATGTGAATAGTTGGACCAGGATCAGTTAACGGCACTACTTAATATGCAAATACATATGTATTCAGCAGAAAAATGTGGATTTGGGGTTTAGTTACTCTTTTAACAGCGTGGTGTTAAGTTTGTTTTGTTTTTCAACCTTTATATTATATTCACGTACAAACTTTACTTGTTTTGATTTTCTATTTTCGCAGATGAATGGCAAAGCAAACCACACACACACACACACACGCACGCACGCACGCACGCACGCACGCACACGCACACACGCACACACACACACACACGCTCAAACTAAAAGTGATGTGGTGTTTGCATGTATTCCTTTGTGACTCTTTTTTACCCAGAAACTCTCTGTACTTTTTACACTGTAAAGTCAACATGTGGGGCCCATTTATAACATCTGGTGGGCCGTTTTTGGACACCATGCCTTACATTTGACACCCACGCTGCTTTGCATTTGAAACGTTTTCTTTTGTCATAGATTAAGGTTATACCTCACATGAAATCAGTCTTTGCTACACCTTTTTTTTGTTTTTTTTTTTAAGTAACTTTTAGCTCATTATGCACTCGTTAAAATAAACCAATCGGAAGGAATAAATCAATCAAAAGTGTACCTAATTTTAAATTATATAGTCCTTTCAACGTTTTGTCTACTCATTCAACAACTTTCAATGTCAAACTTGTAAAGAAGCAACCAAAAACTCTGGCCAGAGGAAGTCTGATCTTTCTGCTTTGTGCTGAGCTTGCATTCGATCCTCTTTCACGTCACCTGTTCGGTGATTTGGGTTCAGCAGACAATAGGGGAGTGATTACAAAACCAGGCTGTACACGTGAATAATTAATGCTTGAAATCCTGCTGAGCTTTTCAGAACTTGTAATAACAGGCCAAGCCCAACCCATAACCCTTTTCTTGGAGCACCATCCAGCACGCCAAAGGACATCACTTTTACTACTGATAGTTTCCTGAACTGGATGCCAAGACATCTTGAGTGCCACAAGTGTGCACACTCAGCATGTTGTTCCAAACACTGGCTAATAAACACTGCAGCAATGGTATCCTAGTGGATGGAATCATGAGAATAAAAGCAACATTAATGGTATTTGATAAATCACGCAGCCCAGCTAATGGCAAGCTGCTGCAATTCATGACGTTTTAAAGATTTTAGATTAGCCTTCTTTCATTTCTCTGGAAAACTCATTGGAACGATTTTCTTCATCTCCGCTCTCTTAAATGGCAAGAATCATAAATATGATTCCAAAGTAAGTCAAAGATTGTCTAATGGAGCATGCATTAGCAGTTTGTCACAAAGCTTACTAGAGAATTACAGTTTTCTAAATGTAAAGGGCTACAAGACTTTTTTTTATTACCTTATTTGCATTCGAGAAAGATCTGCCCATACTAAGTCGCTGACAGCTTGGAAAAGACAAATCACACATGCGAGGAATGTTTGAACTTGTGACAACAAATAGCCTGAAAATGTAGTTCATTTCAGTTTGATCAAGGAAAAAAAAATCCATCCGAAGGCTCTCTGACAAACACCATGACACGTCAGCTTCATTCCTTATCGCACACATTTTGCTTGTGATAAGGAAAATCTAGTGGGAGGAAGATCCAATAACTTCTGTAGTTTTTTTTTTTGTTTTTTGGAAAAATGGAAACAGAGAATGTCTGGTAGGGATGTTCCTGGCACTCAAATTCAGATTGAGGAACATTCCAGGGTAATTCTGTGGTGTTGTTGAAGGTTTCATTGGGAGCGAAACATTTCTGTGCTTGGCCCAGGCTCTCATGGCTCTGACACATGACTTCTACAAAGATGAAAACATGAGCTGTCCTGTGTCGTGAGCAGAGAGAAATGAGCACTGATGAATAATACCAGCATTTGAACCATATCTTTGACATATAACCTTATGGTAATCTGGCTGACATTAGCTGTGTTTCCATTTCCCTTGGAAATGCGCAAAATCTAAATGTCCTGAATTTCGAAAAAACACTCAAATCGCAAAAAAGTTTTTAAGCTTTCATGAGGAGGTGTTTCAGACATTTTCATATTGAAATGTTGCAAACACTTTTTCCGCAAATACGCGTCACAGAGTATGATGTACACCAGGGCTATTCAACTACAGTTTGCCGTGGGCCATATTGTCGGAAGGCTATGGTTTGTGGGCCGGACATTCCTAGTGCAGTTGCTCTCGTAGTGAACTGACACAAAGCACCATCACATTTTCAATATTTTTTATTGAACTCCTTAAATTCTATTAACGGCACTAGTTGGCTTTTTGTACAAGTAATGAAAAATACATGCAGCTTCAAGTTTAATTAAACAATAATCACAGCATGTGCTGGTTAGAAAGTGCAACAAATAAGTCAACTATAAACGTCTGTGGCTAAAACATCCACCGTTTCCACATCGGTAAATGACTTTCTTTTTCCTGAGTATCCATGCTACTTGGTGTGAACCTGGGGTTGCCTTCTGCCGCAGCGTGCAAGTGTGGAAGAAGATTGCCAAGCTTTGTTGATAATTTAAAGCAAGCGTTTTCAGTTGAAAGGATCCAAAAACAATCAGGTTAGCAAAAGGATTGGGCACTGACGGCGCTTTTCCCATAATATGCGCTGTGAGCTGTGGTGCTGGAAAATGTCACAACTGTCGCAAAGTGCCGTGAAGTGTCGCAAAGCCGCGTGTAAAGTTTTTAGCGGACATTAAACAATTTATTCACCAACTATGGCTAGATGGGCCACGGGCCGGTTGACTTTGAGGAATGGGTTGGTTTTGGCCCGCGGGCGGCCAGTTGAATGGCCTTGATGTACATGGGCACATGGCGTGAAGTACCAGGTCACATGACCATTTCTCTCTGAGAAAACATGGTGCAGTACGTGTATACAGAAGAGGACACTGGGACATTTCTTAGCATTATACTTAAAAATCTTAATTGCCACATTAGACATGAAACAAAGGAATACAGAGTGTTATAAGGAGGTTTGGAGCATCCGTCTTCCGATAGCGAAGTCTCGCAGGATGAGATTTCACGGGAGTTACGCGGCTACTGCCCAAAACGACGTTCAATGGAAACACGTTCAAAGTGCAGTTATACTTTGTCCACATTTAGAAACATCGCTTTTGTTTTGCAAAAATCTGTACAATCCTTGTATTTAGCTCATAATCTAAGTTTTAATTCTGCTCAGTCCTAAAATGTCCTAAAATAGAACACAGACGTTAAATGATACCACCATGCAAAGATGTAGTTGGATTTTAGTTGATTTGGTTCAAAATGGACTTCAGAAAAGCCTTTTGAAAGGCATAGAATTCTGACTAAACACCTGTTTTTCCTAAGTTCATTCTTGCTTAAAGACAACAAACCCATCAAACATGTTCAAAAAGTCTAATTTGTGCAAAGCTGTTTACCAGAAAGGACTTAGTATCAAGGTAAAAAGAGGACAAATGTGGGCCAGGAGAGACTTAACCAAGGTGGCTGGACTTGCATTACAAAGGCTAATCAGTGACTTTGCCACAAGGCAAGTTTAGTTTGTAGAATCCAGGCAACAGAAGGACATGTTGGTGTAGGAATGGACTGTTCTTTTGTTTTTTTGTTTTATTGGATTGTTTGGACACGGTTGGTTTTCTTGTGTGGCAGAGAAAGTGCTGGAGGATAATGTCTGGGGTATTTGAAATACACATGGCAGATGTGGTGGAAGGTGCAGTTATGTCTAAAACAGGACTGTGGATGGAGGCGAGGGTTTCGTTCAAGTGGACCATGCTCAGCTGTGTTAAAAGGGCCGAGGCACGCTGCACATGATTTTTCTGTAATTGGCCTCTGTGGACAGATTCGATTAGAGTGTGTTTGTAACCTGTAGGTGTTTATGTAGCAATTCTGGCTGAACTACGTCCAGGGCCTGGAGAGTCCAGAAGGAGTCATTCATCCAACCATCCATCCAACCATCTATCTGTTTGATGTTTTTTTTGAAAACATTGCAGGAATTTACCTTTACAACACCCACCATTATTATGCTTTATTCCCAGAGGTGAAAGTAACAGATTACAAGTATCTTACGTTACTGTAAATGAGTTGTTTTTATGGGTACTGAGTATATTTCTAAATCAGTGATTTTACTTGTACATTTTAAAAGAAGTAAGGTGATTTGTTACATTTCTACACCCAACCGTTAATGAGTAAATTATAATTTTTTGTTCTAAAATGATCAACAGACATTGTGAAATTACAAATGACAAGACAAGAATCAAATGCATCACATCACATCACTAACCTACCAGATTATGTGTATGTATGTATATATATATATATATATTATTTATACACACATACTTTGATTTACAATATGCTCAAAGGTCATTATGGTATTTTGACCAAATGAGGCCACTACAATCCACTACATACTGCAGCTTTAAGTATGTTTTATGTCTACACCCAATCGTTACTGAGTAAATTATTATTTTTTGTGATCATTTTTTCATTTCAGTTTATACATGAGATGTTTATTGTATGCAAAAGAACCGTGGCGAGATTTACTGTATTAGCAAAACTAAACATGGAGGTGAAAGTAACTAGTAAAGGCTCGGATACACTGCGCGATTTTTTTTTTCAATCGTTGCACTCAGCTCCAGCTCAAACTGTGCGACTCGTGTGCAGAGCCCAAATGTGCGCAGCTCACTATGCATGTTATCACACTGTACGGTCTGACAGGATCTGACTGCTCACACTGTACGTTCATACACGACACGTCGGGGTCTTGTTTCCGGAAATGCAGCGTACAAATTAGAAGAAGAAGAAGAAGAAGAAGAAGAACACTGAAGCGTCACCATTAAAACAAACGAAGAAGAAAAACCCGGAAGTGGGGAGACGCTCGCAAATCTCAGCAAAAAGAGCTTTAAAAAAGAAAAGACGGCGACGTGATGGACCAGGAGCTGGCTAGACATACGTGGGCAGTACAGTCTGTCAATTTTACAGCGGTCCTACGGTGTTCGCGCATGCGCAGTGTGAGCGTTTACGGTAAACCGGTCTGTGGCACTGCTTCAACTGTGCGTTACACTCACGAGAAGCAACTGGATTTCAAACGTTTGAAATCCTTACGACCTACGATTGCTGATCGGGAGCTGGTCGTGAGGTGTTCATCGCTTTTCGTGACCCCATGTATACTACACGATACATGACACACGATTTAGCAGAGACTCACACAATCCCACAAAATGGGTCAAAAATCGGCTAAAAATGGGCCAAAAATCGCACAGTGTATGCCTGCCTTTACTTTTGCTTTGAGGACTATTTAATTGAGCTACTTTTTACTTTTTGTACTTGAGTGTTTTATCTATGAATTACTTGTACTTGTGGACAATTTCAATCAAGTAATAGTACTCCTACTTGAGTAGGACATATCAGTACTCTTTACACCTCAGTTTATTCCTTACTTGCTGCCTCATTCTAAAAACCTTCATCCTTGTTGATGTTGTTGGTATCGCTTCTGCCTCAGAGTCAGGTTGTGTGTTCCATTCATCACCGTGGCAATGGTCTTTTCATTGCATCGTCTCCCCTAGCGTTCATGCCTTTTCAGTAGGCACTTAAATAGTCATTTAACAACTCTACTGGTCCTTCAGTGTGTGTTTGGATGATTTAAGGAAGTCTTTCAGCAATGTGCGAAATGAGGCTTGTATCTTGTTAGGCGAGTCCATCTACAGCAGGAGTACTCATGCCTGGTCCTAAAGAGCCCTTATCCTGCATGTCTTAGATGTCTCTCTGCTCCAACACACCTGGATCTGATGATTGCGTCATCATGCATTTCTACAGAAAGTATGATAATGCAGTCCACTTAAAAACTGAATAAATAAACAATTTTCTAACACAATTTGTTGCAAAACTTTTTTTTTTTGCTTCATGAAGCTTCATCAGACCATCACTTTACTTTGGTTTCCTACAATGGTCTAATACCGGGTTTGGGTCATTGTATTCTAAACTAATTAAATATTGTGTGCCTCAAAGCTACAGTGGATTATTACAAATGTGTTTAGGGTCCGTCCATCCCTCTACACCAGATTATTATATATTTATAACCTATATTTTGCCAGGAGAACCACATTGAGATTAATAATCTATTTTATAGTAAGTGTCCAGATCAAGATGGACAGCAGCACACAAAGCAAGTTACAGTTTCAAAGACAATATGAAAATGTTCATAAAATAATAACACAAGAATAATTAAATAACACACCAGATATGCAAAAGGATGGATGGAAGTTTTTTTTTTTCAAATATTTTAACTGATCACTTTTTGTGGTTTGTAACTACTGTAAATGTCTAAAATCTATAGAACCTGTTTTGTTTTTAATAACTGCACTGTTTTTACAAATTGGCCCTAAAGTCTTTGAAATGTGCTGATTAGAAGATCTATGCCTAACAAAACCCATTATTATGCACCATATTCATTTTATTTCCTTTAAAAAATGGGACTACTTTACAGCTTTAGAACCTGTGTTTTACCACATGATTGATGATGTCACATGGCCCCACTGCCTGTGAACATCCCATTGTTTTCTATTCTAATGAAGCACGCAGCCTGCTTTTTAGATCTTTTAGCAGCTTTTTCAGTCAAAATGCTAACTTCTGCGGCTTTTGGTCGCACTAAAAAACCAAAAAGACTTTTTGGTAGGATTCCTTCTATCCTTAAGGTTCATGTGTCCTGCGCTTGATTTACTCGCCAACTTCAACCGCTCACTGAGAGTAAAGGCCCCTTAGGAGAGCTCTTCTCCTCCGCTTCATTGTCTATTATGAAACCTCAGAGTTGGAACTGTCACATATTTCTTTTTGGGTCACAAATCTTTCAATAAACAAAAGAGGGTTACATCGACATCTTTAACTTTTCCTGATTTAATTTTTTTTTTTTAGAGAAACCAAAAGCAGCACAAGGCTGAAAGCTTCGATCTAATAGCAAACAATGGGCTGTTAACTGGCAGTGAAGTGAAGCATTGAGACATCATCAATCACGTGACTTCAAGATGGCCGAATGCAGCCTTTTAAACTGTAAAGTAGTCCCATTTTTGAATGAATTTGATGTATTATAATGCATTTTGTAAGGCGTATATATGTTCTAATGAGTCAATTTCAAAGATTTTTGGCCAAATTTGTGGATGATCCCTTTAAGAAAAAAACTGGGCCTTTTTTTGCAGCAGTACCTGTGTACTTTTTGACATTCCTCTAACCTGCGTGTTCGTCAAGAAAGTCATTGTGCTTTTATTGATTGACTGAGCCCTGGTCAGCCCGTAAAAGTGTACCTGCTGGTTATCAGTGACATCACTTTGCAGAAAAGCAGTGTCGGCCTCTCCTTTTCCTTATCAAAGGTTTGGGGAGTGCATTAAGAGTAGCTCCTCTGACTGATTTATTGAGACATGCCAGCTTCTCTCTGTGCACGCCAAAGGCGCCGCGTAGCAATCCACTCTCACTTCCTTACCCTGCAAACACTGTATTTACTCACTCTCAAGGAGGCAATGAATGCAGCGCCGACTGACAAACAATCTTATGATGCAGCCTTCATGTCAGGAGCGGGATTTCTTTCCGCTTTCCTCTCGATTTGTCCTCCCTCCAGAACATCTCCGTCAATTGTCAGTCCTTTTTCCCTAGCCATAGGCCCTGTTGACACAGGAATCCGTCACTTCTCACATGGGGGAAAAGTGGGACATGTTGGCGGCCATTACTATTCATGAGGCGGTTTGATCCACTCTGTCACCCGTTGTCAGCAAGAGGTGTCTTGTCTGCACCGCCGCTCCCCTTTTCTCTCTTTATCACCCAGAGGTGGCTAATGAGAAAGCACCAGGTTAATACCACCTGTAGAACAGCGATGCCTTTAAACCTCTTAATTCATTTAGACGCCTCTAATTGAAACCCGTGTGAACTACACCGTGGACACCATCCGTTTTTTCCTGCAAGCCACCGGTGAAATTAAAATGCATATGCAATTTTGATGTCACTTTTTAGAGCTCTGGGAGGATTAACTCACCTTGAACCAGAGCTATCCATGCGAGTTTTCCTTTTTCCCCCCCTCATTTTTATATTCCGCTCCTCCCAGAGTCACAGGATTGCCATTGAGTCAAAATTAACTCTAGCTGTTACACATCAAAAGACAGCCACGACTAATAATACACGAAAAACCCACAAAAATGACGCATAGAAACTGAATACATAGCTTGGGATAGTCACAACCTTCCTAATCCAATTAAAGAGACTAAAAACAGCAGCCATGACTCAGACTACAGCACACTTGGAGGTGGCAAAGAGTAAATTAAAAAAAACTCCTATTCAACCCCACAGTTGTCAGACACGACTAAGCCAACCTGCGCTCCAGTGTTTAATCAACATGCAGTGAACACAGTATGGCTCGTTGACTTGAAACCAGGAGTTTGGATTCTCCCTCGGGGCTTCTTGCATATTTATCCTTACATGGTTTGGTCAATGCTGCTGGAAATGATTATTGACAAGAGCGAGAGGAGGTGCTCATCCCAGCATGCGGTCAGCACGGTGCATCTGGCACCTTGAGGCTTTTCAGTCCCTGGCTGAGTGTTGAGGCTGCTGAGCACAAAGGCTGCCAACTTTCTTTATTCTCTCCCCCTCTCTCTTCTTTTACTGCCGTCTGTGATGCGTCTTTATGCTGATTTGAAGGGCTAATGATAGGTGATCATTCTGCCTACCTTAGATACAGCCGTAAATATTCAAATGAGCCATTATCAGTCAATAGTGTGAGAGCTAAAGGGTCCATCTTTTACCTAACCCCTCTTGTGTGCGACAGCAGGATATATTTAGTTGACGGCAACATCATCCCCAAAAGGGCCTGATTTGGTGGCATAAATTTCAACACACACACGCACGCACGCACGCACACACGCGCACACACTCCCTGTGCATGCAGAGGCAAAGGCTTATTCGTTTACCCGTTTGTCATTTCAATAGTTATTTTATGGTGGTGCTGTATTAATTGAACTGCTTCTACTGCACAACAATTCAAGGCCCAGTACATCCATTACAAAGGGAGTGTGCTGGAAACATCTCTGAACGGGCTCACAAATCAGGCTAAGCTGAGAGGGAAACCTCACAATAATGTGGCACAATCACACTAATCTTTCATTTACAATGTGTGCCTTCCTCAGTCATGCAAGGAAAATGTCCCAAAACCCCACAGCGGCCGCAACGAGGAATACTGGTGACACTGGAGTTCAACTAAAGTACTGTGAGCTTAGATTTGTTGGTGATGTTGTTGGGATTTAAGTGAGGAAATGCACAATAGTTGTTGAGGATTACATTTAAGTGGTCGTTTTTGCAGCTAGTTTTTTGTGTTAATTTTGTGAAGTCTACTATTAAATATTTTTCACAAGTGTTTACAGTAGGTATGTTGTCTATATTTAGTGTTACATTTTGTTTGTTTATTCCGTGCAATCATCCAACTTTTAACGTCTTTTACCTATGGTTGACCTGATTCCAAATAGATCCGTTTTCCTCATGCCTATTGTTCTCTGTTTGAGAATATCACCTGATCAATATTTTGTTACATTCCACACTACAAAATAAGTAATAAAAGTATGTATGACTAATGCTGATATTGGTATTGGCAAATACTTGAGGCTGCAAATCGATATTGTATCAGAAGTGAAGATCGGGACAACGCTGGTTTCCCCCTCTTTAACTTCCTATGATCTCAATGAACGTGAAGTTGTTTTAGTTTTATCTGAATATTGCCACAATGCTTTTTGAGCATAGTTGGTTTGACTACAATTTTTTTTTTTTTTTTTCCCAGCAATGATGCATCAAACTGTTCACTTGACCATAAACACGTGCAAACTATAATGGCACTTACTGCCACCTCGTGACGTGGGAGAGTTGCACAAATTGCCATCTATGTGCAGTAGAATGCTTGCAGTAATTCTACAATAACACATTTTTGAACCAACCACGTAAAGGTTTGCGCACATCAAATGACATGGCATCGTGGTAAGAAATCAAGCAAAGGTATCAGAAGTTTGTAATAACTAACTCAAAGTGAACGTGAAGCTTCAAACTTTTAAACATTTCTCTCCTTGAAAAGTTAAAAATAATTGGAGCTAGAATATTTGCATTTCCTAAAGAAAATGCAAGTGAGGTTGCAGGTGTTGGCCCGCGTTGCACTGGATTAGCTTAGCATTAGCTTAGCATTAATATCACCATTAACCTAGCATTAACATTAATTTAACATTAACCTCGCAAGAACATTTATCTAATGTTCACATTAGCCTAGCATTAACATTAACACTAATCTAGCATTAGCCTAACCATAATATTACATTATATTAATATACATTAGCATTGGCTTAGCAATAGCATTAACCTAGCATTAGATTTAACCTAGCATTAACCTAGCAAGAGCATTTATCTAGCGTTAGCATTAGCCTAGCATTAGCACTAATCTAACATTAGCATTATCCTAGCCATAATATTAACCTAGCATTATTGTTGACTTTATCAATAACATTAACTTCGCATTAGAATTACCCTAGCATGAGCATTAATTTAGCATTAACCTAGCAAGAGAATTTATCTAGCATTAGCCTAATGTTAGTATTAGCCTACTGTTCGCATTAACAAACTCTAACATTAGCATTAGCCTAGCCATAATATTAACCTAGCATTAGCATTCGGTTAGCAATAGTATTAACCTAGCATTAGAATTAAACTAGCATTAGCATTCAGTTAGCAATAGTATTGATCAAGCATTAGAATTAACCTAGCATTAGCTAAGCATTAACCTAACATTAGCTGAACATTAGCAATAAAGTTGAAAAAGTGAGGGTTCTCTAATTGCTTTTATTCTCCCTCATACTGTGGGCCTAATAATGTTTTGATGTTTTTTTCTTAATAACACTGATATGAAGTTAAAAAAAGGCCAACGCCCTTTCACTCCCTTGACTGCTTTAATTCATCCACTATCTTCTTGAAAGACTTAATAATACTTTTGTGACTCAGCATCCTAAAACAAACATTCTGCAGAGCTGATGGGGGGACATCCAATTTAACTGCCATCTTAATGGAATCTATAATAAGCACGGGGGCACAATATTGGCAAAGCGCCGGCATCTCCTGATAACCCAGCAAGCATTAAAACCCCTGTGATCTCCAAACAACTTCCCTTCTTCCCCCTCAGAGTCACCAAAAGAACAAAATGTCTAGATGGCGTTGTCAAGTTGCTGGTAACGTATTCCCTGTGGCCTCTTCGCAGAGGGCTGTCTCAGCACTCCAGTGGCCCTCGCGCCTTGTAGAGGTAATCTGTAGTCTGCAGCACTGGGGCTTCGCTGCATTTCCTTCCACTTTTTCTGAAACCCCCTGACTTTAATTTCACGGGCACCTGTTCCCTCATGTGCTCATGGCGAAGTAGTCAAATCACAGGCTTTCATATAGGAACTGGGGCCGAGCCGGAGACTTGTGATTCAAGAGGAAAGGGAAACGGGCGTCGCTGCGGAGCTGAGCGATGTGACGAGCCTGTCTGCTTCTGACACGTGAAGCAATGTTTCACACAGACACATTTGTGCTGATGTTTGTCATCCAAAGTGGCGAGCGCAGCGTTAGTTTGATGTGCACACATAGCATGAAAATAATAAAGAATACAGGAGCGCGCGTCAACTCGGGGCCCCATTATGGAAACTACAGGAGCCATGAAAGAATTGATGATCTTGTACTTTACTGGGCAAAAGTTTTTCTTTTTTACTCCCATCCTCTACAGACTAAGACTGCACTTAAAGGTACATTATAAAAATAGAAAATCTGCTTTTGAGTGGCTGGTGGAGTGAGTGAGCCACTGTAGCACTCAGTTTATCCTCAGTTATTTCACTTTCTGTCCTAAAACTCCAACTGTGATTCATAATAGACGCCTAAAGACACAGCCATCTCTTTTGTTTTGTTTTTTTTGCCACTTGTTTCAATGTAGAACCAGTAACTATATAAAAAAACATGCAATATAAACTCTGACTGCAGAGTGGTGGGTGTTTCTGATGCTTTGCGCCACATTATGCGCCGTGATTTGAAGGCCGTATCGGTTCAATTCAGTTATTAGATCAAAAAACCAAACATGGAGAAACATCGTTCAGTTTTTATGCTCGTCATCTGTCGGACAAACTCCCTGAAAAATGCAAACATTTTTATTCGACACTGCCTTTAATTAAACAGTCAAACTATTTAATCTGATATTATCCTGTTTGATTGATTGATATTGTTTTACATGTTTTAATTTTATGTGGTGTGCTCACGCTACTGTGATGTTTGGATGATGCTATATAAATAAACTGGACTTGACTTCAAATAAACAAACAAATAAATAAGTACCCTTGACATGCTTTACCAGCATTGAAATGTACACTTTGGTTTTTACTACAGCACAACAATTATGGTGAAAATTACACATCAGGCATATGCTAACTACAGTATGTTCCCCTGAGTTACTGTATGTTTTTAGTTTATGCTGCTCAAAGCTGATACGCTGTTTATTTTAAATATTAGGGATATTACCACAGGAATGAAGAAGTTTAGTATACTTGTATAGCTTTACTAAACACAGGCAAAAGTTCATATCATATAACATAAGTAAAGGGGAAAATAAATAAATAAAACTGTGAAAAATCATTTTCATTCTCTTCAAAGTGAAGCTTGTTCGTATATACACACAGTATCTTAGCTGTTCTTAGTACTGCACACTTGTGGACTGAGATGTTGTTCGTTAAATCTTGTGTGAGACCCTCTCCCAGTTTGGGGGCATCGTTCCACAGCCTGCACCTTTGCTGTGGTAAACCCAGAATGACTCTTGTGAACGCTGACGGGAAATAACGCATCAAACTCATATAGCGCTTTTTTGGACACTCTAAGTTGCTTTACAGAATTAAAGGATTAATCTTTCACTCCACACTTAGTGGTGGTAAACTACTGTTGTAGCCACAGCTGCCCTGGGGCAGACTGACGAGTGACTGGCGAGGCTGCCAAAGTGCGCCATCGGCCCCTCCGACAACCACTAACACTCACTCACTCACTACATTCATACCAGGCAATGTGGGTGAAGTGCCTTGCCCAAGGACACACTGACAGATACCGCTGGGGTGACTGTCCCCCACTGTGGCACCTGGAATTCTCAGTGGTCTCCCATCCAACTACTAACCAGGCCCAGACCTGCTGAGCTTCGGAGATCTAACGTGATCGGGCAATGACAGGAGGAAAGACGGAGCGCCGTCATCTCTGCGCTAATGTCGCGCATAAGTGTGATTATGGGTTATTTTGAATTATTTGCACTATTCTGACCAAACTATTATCTTTGTCTTTGGGGATGTCCCGATACAACTTTTTCACTTCCGATACAATACCGATATTGCATCCTTGAATATTGGTTGATACCGATATCGATCCGATACGATATCAGCACCAATCATACGTACTTTTATTACTTATTTTGTAGTGTGGAATGATAGAAAAGGATTGATTAAGTGATGTTACTCAAACAGAGAACAATGATCAACAATTCAAGTTCACTTCAGTGATTTTTTTTACTCTCAGTATATGGTGGGAACAACTGAGGGCGGGGACAAAAACAACTAAAACTTATCGGAGAGCTTATATCGGAGATTTTCGATATTTGTTTTCTAGTTGATATCGGACCAATATCAAAATCGGATCAGGACACCCCTATTTTTGTCTACGAAGGAGGCAGAAAAATGTAACCCTGAAATGTCTTTCTGGTCAGACTTTATATCGTGTATCGCTATTTTGAGAAAAAATATTATAATATGAGTTTTGCTCTAATGGGAGTCCATTGTGAAGTATGGCAGGAAAAAAAGGGACCACCAAAGAACATATGCTCTTCTGAGCGCCAGACCCGTGTGTGTGTGTGTGTGTGTGTGTGTGTATATGCATATCCAGTTGGACACACTCATAAGCAACGGTGTGCTGGAGTCAGCAGGACCTCCGTAAATTGTCAAACAACACTGTTGAAAACCAGAAGATTGGGTTCTATTTGTTTACTTCTCAACAATTGTTTTAGCCGTCCCCCTCTCCTGGCTTCGGATGTAATGATTGTAGTGCGACTGGATTAAAGGCTCCAGTCAGTTGTTTAGTTGGAGCTCTGCTAACAGAGATTAGCAGCAGCTGCCCGTCGACATACTCACATGCTGGATTTAAAAAAAAAAAAAAAAAACCCATCTCAACTGTGGGTTTCATTGTCTCAGAAGACAACCACCTTGATGAGTATGGTTCCTGACAACAGGAGGCAGTATGAGCATAGAGGATTGGCAGGCTGGGGTTTTTTTTTTTTTTTTCTTCCTGCTACATCAAAGTTAACTTACCAGCTTGTAGCTTCTCCTCTCCTCCTCCCCTCCTCTTTCCTTCCTCACCCCTTTGTAGCGTACGCATGGCGAGTTGTTGCAGATGTTACCCATAATGATGCAGACTGAACACACAATCATACAGAGTGGCTGTGGAGCTAGCTGAAATTAGTAAAAATTACTTTCTCATTACCCCCCCTCATTGCTCCTGTAAGTAGTCTGACTTTCTGCACGATTAGGAGAACGAGCAGGCCTTACCGCACACATCCACAGTCGCAACGAAAAAAAATAAAGTTAGTAGACTATACCCTCTGCTATAATTCACATAAACTCATATGACCTAATCTGATCCTCTAGTAAGTGCATGACTGTTAAGTGACTGGATCATGTTTCACATTTGGATATACTACAAGTATTAACTTTAATGCTTTACCCAGTCAACCATGTACCTTTCTTTGGCCTGACTGGAGCTAATTATTCCTTGAGCTTTACTGAATGCACCGTGCCCATTTGTCCTTGTCTGAACACAATAAGATTCCCCATTGGCTTGGTGCTAAAAAAAGCCCAAAAATATGTGAATAAATTCACAATATGAAATAACCTGTTTGGCTTGTAGGTGATTATTAGGAGAGATACAGATTGCTACTCATTTTAGCCTTGAGAAGTTTGCCCAAATATTTGACATCTGAGGCTTAAACTTTAGCCCCTAAGTCAGCGTTTTACGGTTGTGGATCAAGCGCGCTGGAAGCATAGCGCTGATATGCAGTGGAAACACGTGGATGAAATTTCTGATTGTGCGTCTGTTCTACAAAAGCTGCCGAAACTGGAAGATCTAAAAAGGGTGCCGTTGGCATGGCTGAGTAATGGATCACTCGAGACTGTCCGGAACAGTGGCGTGCCAGGATCGCTTTACACGAAACCCAGGAACTGAGAAAATGCAAGGTCGGCACAAATGGCTGCAACAGGAAACCCCCGGAAACTGGTCGCTCGTGACTCTCACATGAAATAGTTTTTTTTTTTTTTTTTTTTTTGGAGAATTTTATAGCAATGATCTAATCCCCCCCCCCCAACCTCTCCTCTCATGTTTCCTCCACATGTGAGAGAAGTGTGCGAGGTGTAAATCTAGGACATGGCACTGGGCCCAGGAAGCCGATGAAGTTAATGAGTCTCTCTGCAAGAGAAGATACAAATTAGAAGATGGAGAAAAAGTATCCTGCTTTATGTGCTGAAGGAATCTGCTATTTGTTATGTTCACATCGATTCCTGCGCCTTGTATTTCATCTGTGCGGAGGAAATGTAATTTATCCACCAAACCACAGGTATAATCTTACTCATTTGTATAAATTAGACAGGAATGAATAGCCGACACCTTATAATCACATTAGAAGCTTGTAGTACAACCTCACTACGAGGGATGTATTCCTAAGTCTTTGACACAGCAAGAGCTGCGAGGCAGATCTTTTTTAGAAACGCACACAGATATAGACTTGTCCCTATGCCAAAAATCTAGCAGTGACTATATGTAGGATATAGTCATCTTAGCACCTATTGCTGGCAGCAGGACCTCATACAGTGTCAGATGTGTCACACACTGATTTCTTCATAGTGTGCGGTTATTCCTCACTGCTGTGTCTGACGCAAGGTAAAGCCTAAAATAACTTCTCCGCCGGAATAGGAAGGAATTGTGTTGTGCTCTCTGGAAACCCACACGTTTTATCCAGGAATAACCGGTGTTGCGTCACTGCCGGACCTCTACGAAGGTTTTGGAGAGGGGAAAGTGTCATGCCAGAACCAACAGGAGCATGAGTGTCCACTTTGCTCGTGCCAAGGTTTCATGGCGTGGAAATTTTGCCAGCTAAATATCTTTTATGTAAATGAAAAGTGGGGATAGTGGCAGGGTCACAAGGTCGAGTCAGCTGAAGTTGACTTGTCTTGGTTTCCATTTTCTGTTATTCAACCGAGCAGTGGGAAGCTACCGTGCAGGGCCCGGGAAGCATGTAGGATTAAGGGCGCCGCTCAAGGGCTCATGAGCTGGAAAATGTTCATATTCCGGTTAGTGTTAGACTTTTGCTCAAGTCGGTGCTCCTAGAAGTGGTGGAGTTCTTTAACTGTTGTAGTGACAGTGCAGCACATTTAGGATGAGACACACTTTAAAGGGATTAGGAGGGACTGTTCCCTGTTGCATAGAATAAAGAGTCGCGATAAAAAGAATAACAATAATCGGTTCAATAGTTGGTGAAGAGCGGGGTTGAAATATCTTTGTATGAGCAACACATCATAAATCCATGGCTAGAAAAATACAACATGCAGTATGTTTGAAGTTTACTTGACTAACCCACACCGAATGTTTCATAGTTGTTACATAGTAAACATGGAGTATTGAAATGTGACATCGGGTTTATGACGTCTTATTGCAGATATGATATGTGAGGCTCATACGGAGAGTTTGCGGGGGGACAAAGGGGGCATTGTCCCCCCAGTGGTCAAAAGTTTGCATTAGTTTTCCCAATTTTTAATGTCACTTACACAATATACAATTATTTTAAGTGCAAAAAAAACACAGTGACTAGGAAATAATAAAAACGGCGATATAAAATTAAAAGGATCACAAAATAAAACCAAGTAAAAAAAGTTTTGAAGGACCTGCAGCCGATGACATTTGACCCTCCTGCTTCCCGTAGCAGCTGAGTGCTTTGTTTACAACATGGAGGACACCGCGGGTGCTCCATAGACTCATGAGTCTGTTGTTTGTAGTGATGCACTGAGGAAACAAGTGGCTGAAACAGAGAACGAGCAAACCCTCAGTGTCTAGATATTGAGCGGTGTTGTGATAATCTACTCACCCGCCTACCCCGCGACAAAATCGGCGTCCACCAGCCGCGGGAGCACATAGACAATCAGTTAATGCGAAATGCGGAGTAACGTTGTTCGAGACTTTTAATGCCATGATCTACATTGTTGGACTTTTAAATGTTTTTAATCCATATGGATCCTATTATTCTTCCCGACTTGTTGTTTAACTTAGTGATTTACAACTGACAGCAAATCTATCCTTCCATGTTTTAGTGTATCTCCCAGATTAAAGCACATGTGTCGAGTGCTGTGTGATATATCATTTAGAACATAATAAATAATAACACTGCTTAATTTGAGCAACTTTACTCTCTCCTTTAAGTTTCAGTGGGGGCTGAACATTTCAAGCTGTGTTTTATTTTGGCAGGTCCATCATACAGCTTTAGAAACTTATGTTACAGAAATGAAAAAAAAAAAAAATAAATAATAATAATAAAACAGTTAGTTGTTTTCATTCCTTATTTGTGAAGCGAAACTTGAGACATTTTGTCTCTCTCTCTCTCTCTGTCTTTATTTTTGATTTTTTCTTTCTTGCTGCCCCCAATGGCAAGAATCTCCTTCTGCTTGTGGTCCTCAACTCAGTCCATTGCTGAAGTACTCACAGAGAGATTCCAAAGTCAGTCGAGGCTGTTGCCTTGCGATGGTTGAAACTTTTTTCTTTAACGTATTGCTGCAAAAATCCAGATTCAATCATCAATCTTCCTTCACTGCATCAGATGAGAATTTACTGTTACTATTGACATTTTAAGGTTCTCCTTCACATTTACATAATATCTATAACTTTACTGTAGCAGAAACCAAGGTTGACATATAATGTCCAGTACACTAAAAATCATCTTCTACTTTGTGTGTGTGTTATCTCCTCTTCACTTGTCGTCTCTTTCTTTTATGTTGGATACTTGGCGTTTTTGTATTTGCTCCAGTTATTCAGTTTTGCACAAACTGAACTGGAGCCATTTTATCTTGTTGTTTCTGCTGGGTCCTGTGAGTTCATCATTTCAAACAGACCTGAGAACTGCTATCTGGCTTCTGCACCAGTAGCCGACTTCAAGCAATGACCAATAAATGGTCTTTAAGCAACTGCACCCCCCAAGCAACTGCCTTGGGGGGTGCAGTTGAACAACTAATGATTTAGGACCAACTTTGTTTACACAGTTGCTGCCTCTGCCTTCATTACGTTTATTCAATCCTACCGAAAGAATTGGGTATAAATCAGATTCCTGTGTCGTCTATTTTACACCTGCTTATCTGCTACAGGTGTATGGGGGCGCTGACTCAGGATGCAAAGTGTACGCTTTCGACTGGAAAACAATTTATTGTGTGGCCAGCACACAGATGATGGATATGCTTGAAAGACGTTAACAAACGATCTGTGGAACAGTGGATGGTGTGCACCCAAGATAAGCTGTGCTCCAAAGTTATACAGTGTTTGTTTGGATAGCTTGAGTGTAGTGAGTGAACATGTGGGTGCCATCTTTGCATTCATTGGAATATGTAGAATAAATAATCAAATAAAAGGGCAATCTGTTTGCAAAAAGGTCCAGAAACTACAGCATTAATAAAAAACTTTTCAAATTGTTGTAGCCTTTCTCTTAAAATGATGTAATGGGTCTCGTTTTTTATTTTGTACTAGAAATAATTTTGGTAACGATTGTGAGCTTGATCAATTTTTTTTATTGGACTAATTTAAATGATTTCTTTTCATTCTCCTCATCAGAGAAAATATGAATATCATTGATGTGTATTCAGGCATAATAAAGAGTGCCCTGTGAGGAACAGTTGGTTTTCTACAAAAACAACATTTTGATGTTCCCTCCAGGTTTCCGAAAGAAAATTATCCAGATTTCTGTTTTTACTGCAGCACCTAAAATATTTCTGTTTTTTTTTTACAGAATTGGATTTTGAAATGATCACCATGGGCTGTTTTATTTTATTTTTTTTAAATTTTTTTACAATAAAATAGACAAAATTAATTCTATAGACATAAAGGCGACCGCGGCCCAGTGGTACGTCGGTCATCCAATAACCAAAGGGTTGGGGGTTCGAATCCTGCTCTGTCTAATGCATTGTTGTTGTGTCCTTGGGCAAGGCATTTTACCCACATTGCCTCGTATGAATGGGTATGATTTGTGCATGAATGTTGGTGGTGGTATGCCCCAGCTATAATGTAGCTTACCACCACCAGTATGACTGATGCGAATGACTGGTGTGAATAAATAATAATAATTATTATTATAAATACAAAGATCAGAGGTTCATTTCAAACAGATTAGCTTAACAGAATCAGATTAAAGTGGTTACATGACATGATTTCAATCATCTTTGTGTTTTAAAACTGATTTTGATTGATTTGACTCCACCCAACGGCATCATTTGTTGGGTTTTTTTTTATTCTTAAATCTGGTGCTAAATGAAACTGTCCCATGACAAAGTAACAACCCAACAATTGAAACCCAATACAGTATATGTTAAGGTTTCATTTATTCAGACAAGATTTTTCAGAGAATTTTATCTCCTGACATGTTACGACTGTCAACTGTCAGTCTTCCTCAGAGGTGATGCTTTGTTGAAACTGAAATCTCCTGTAAAACCTTGTCTGAATAAACAAAACCTTAACATATATTTAAAAAATGAAGACAAAATTAACTTGAATGTTAATCCAGATAAAAACAAAACAAATTCTAATTTATGCTTTGACTAGTTGAAATTGATGGAAAATAAACCTGAGAACCATAAGGTGATACATCGTCAATATTTTGCGAGACACAATGTGAATCATTTCCTTTATAGCCTGAGATACCCGTAGCAAAGGACAAAAAAGAGACGAAAGAAAGGCAAAAACACACTACAAAGGCCAGGGTAAGAAAGACCTTGTTAAGGCATTTAATATTGACATTTAAATGCATAATGTGCATAATATCTGTCTTTTTATTCAACCACAGCAGGAGGAATTTATTCACCCAGAGCTTTGTATGTCAGCACGCTGCCATCCTCAAACTGATCAAACCTCAGTGACAGCCCAACTGACATTTTAGCACAGCTTTCAGGCATGACAAAATGAATTCTCACTCCTTTAGAAGGTTGGTCATCCTAATGAATCACAGAATTGGTCTACAAGCTATTGGTATTCAAATAATCTTAACCTGCAGGATTACCTGATCCTGTCTAAATGGCAGGTTATGTTAATGTTAATCTGCGTTATGAGGTCACTCAAACAACTCTGACATTTTGCCTGCCCGACTGCTTCCCTGTCGCTTTGTGTTTGCAATACCAAACTATGTAAATAAGGGAGCTTTTTTTTCCTCTTCTGTTCCGCATTGCTCCAGAATTTGTTTAGGATTAGAAATCTCATTTTGCCCCGGGCCCTGCTCGCTTTAGATCAGTCAGCTCATCTGCAGATCTCAGAGCAGATAAACACAGCCGTTCCCCGGGCCTCAGCGTTTTTCACATTCTGCAATTTGCACAGGAACCAGCGTGTGCTCTGTTCCTGTCACATCGCAGGGCCAAATGGGGGGGTACGGGCGGAGGTGGAGGGGAAATGGGAAGACGTTGGCACACCTGCGGGTCGCGACACATGCGCGAGCCACGGCAGAAGGAGTCAGCGCTTCAGAGGTTATCTACCTAATTTTCGAAATCATTCTAGGAGGAAAGCCTGAGTGCTATTCCCTCCCATCTCTGCAGAAAGATATAGAGTGAGGCAGTTGACGGGGCAAAAAGGCAAGGACGGCCTTTGTGTGGGAGATGAGTGACAAAAACGAGTCGTGGCAGTCAGTTGGGTTATAAAGTGTGATGAGGAACAAAAAGACAGTCCGTATATCCAAGAGCAAAGGCATCGGACCACGTCACAAAACCTATCTACTTTAGATTTCACATTTAGTTGAAACAAATGGAAGACCGACTATAAAAAAGAGTGACCCAGAGAATTTTATCAAGTTCACTTTATATATTCATGTACAAAATATATTTTGGCAGTCGGCTACAGCCGGGGTTCTCAACCTTGGGGTCGCCAGATGCCTTTAAGAAACTACACCAAACTTATCACATTTTAACCTATTTTAATTTTATATTTTTGCTCCATTACTCCCATTTCTGCCACTTCTCTGCGCTTTCTTTCCACTTTCAAGACATTTTCGGCACACGAACCCTTTCCACCACTTTTCCCACCTAATGTCACATATGTTGACCCATTATTGTCACTTTTTTAAGAATGTTTTTATTTTTTATTTTGTAATATGGAACAAAATATGAAACAAACAGGGGACTGGGTTGTACAAAAAAGGCACAAGAATAGATACAAAGATAAAATAATCTCAAAGGTTAGGCAGGTATTGTTCATTGTCTTTGTGACAATCCCATTTTTTCCAGTATTCGTCTCCTGTCTTCTTTTGAAGCCTCAGTGTGAAAGTCATTTTCATTTTCTCCATGCTACAGATCAAGTTTATGACGTTTATGTAAAGTCTTAAGGTTGGGGGGTTTCCTCTGGAGCCAGCATTTAGTTATAGCTTTTTAGCTTGCGATTCTGAATATTTTCAGGAGGTAGGCATCTTTTCCACCAAGTCCTTCGAAAGTTCTTCCAAGCTACATGGAGGTGAGGCAAAAAACCAGCTTGATGTCCAAGATCTCTGTGATCAGCTGTTCAACTTCTCTCGAGAAGGTTTCCAGGTGTGGGCAGGACCAGAAAATATGAACATGACCAGCAGAATCTTTCTCACACCCCCTCCAGCAGCAAACCTGTGAACCAGTCAGTATAGCCATTATTGTCACTTTTAACCTCTTTTCATATTTCAGCCTTATTTTTGCCAATTTCACCACATTCACGATTTGTCATGGCCATTATTTGCCAGTTTAAACTGATTGTTCCGATTTTTTTCTGCCACTCTTAAACCAATATTGACATTTTGAACCCTTTTTACCACCTTTTCTGTCAGTTTTTGGCCACTGTAATTTGCTACTTTTAACCAATTTCTGTGGTTTTTAAAATCCCATTTCACCAGCTTTTCCACCAGATTACTTTTCTTGAATTTTCATCTGTGTTTAACCACCTTCAGGTACAGTGGGGGTCCCTGGTCTCTGGCACCTTTATTTTGGGGGTCACAGGCTGAAAAGGTTGAGAGCCACTGGGCTACATTATGCTAATATCTACAGGGTTCCTGCGGATCATTGAAAAGTCTTAAAAAGCATTAAATTCATGAATCTAAAAATAGGTCCTTAAATGCTTTAAATCATTTTTTTTAAAAGTCTTAAAGTTTAACACAAGTATGTTTTTATGATTATAATTAGTCTCAAATTACAAAATAAATGGTAATTAGTAATTCGTTTTTAATTTTGCTGCGGGATACTATGCAGATGCGCGTCATGCTTTTGGCAACTTTCAATGACATGGGGGAATGTAAACGAAGATTTTTCTTATTGGGTTTTATTTTTTGTATTTTTGTTGTTTCATAGATTTTTGGCTATTTTTGCAGTCATCTTGTGTGTTTTTTTTTTATTTTTTTTTATTACTGACATTTTGTGTATTTTTGTGCATTTTACTTTGGGGGCATTCAGTTGCACGTCTGCACTAGACAGTGGAAAAAAAAAATGACCCTAACCCTATGTACCGGTAAGTGATGTGGTGTTTTTTCCCCCAATTGTGTTCACTGTGAAATCTTAATCTTAAGAAAGTCTTAAAAAGTCTTGAATTTAATTTGACTGAAGCTGCAGGAACCCTGTAGGAACCCTGTAGGAACCCTGATCTAAAATCCAGAAACAAAAAATGTTTCAAGATGCTCAAATAAAGCTAATCTTAGCTTTGAGTTGGACCATGCCCCTGACACTTCCTGGGCGCTACCTTGCATCTCCCCATCCCTGTTCTAAATTGGTACTTTCAATAAAAGACGGTTACATAACTCCACCTTCAGCGGAACATGCTGCACAGGTCGGGCACGGCTTCTCCACTCTGCTATGGAGCAGTAATCTAACTGAAATGGGCCCAGGCGGAGCACTGGATGTACTCAATTTGCGCAGCACAACAATCTGTTGGGGTTGAGTCAGAATGGCCACCCACGAACCACTTCCTCTGTGTTAAGGCAAGCTGGCCTGCTCGCTCTAAGACGTCAGCTGCTAATCTAGCGTAACGGGGAACTGAAAATGAAGCGGACCAGAGTGTTCTGAGATATTAGCATTTGAGCGCAAGAGGAAAAGCTTTTTACCACCCCACTGCACCCATGTGGCTTGAGCACATAAAAAGCTGCTGTTGACATTTTAGAGGCTTGATGCCTCTTTAAGTGTAGGGCATTGATATTAGAGTCATTACAAAGAGCGTTTGATCTTATATCGGTGTAAAAAACAGTCAAGTGTTACCACGTTAACAGATCCTAAGGTTTAATGCTTATGCATGGTTTCTAAGAACCAAGTTGTTTTTTTTTTTTTTTTTTTGAGATTTTGGGAAATGTAAGAAGCCAACATCACCAGCTCCTCTCAAAGGCCTATAGTCATATCTTTTACCGTCACATGAAAGGATTGCCATATTTATGTGGGTTTTAGTTGTGACCAATACAGGCTTAGACCTCTGCAATCATTACTTCCTCTTTAGCCGTTTGATGCATCCTGTTGCAAATCCCGCTTCTTGATAGAAGTGACAAATTAAAGCTGCTTAAAGGTCAGTTAAAGGTGACAGGCACTCATCAGCAGCTCCCCGGGTCCTTGGCATGCTTTGTATCGATTTCACTTTTCAGTGGAAAAAAAAAAAAATAAACATTTCCTCTGCGGAGTTTTGTTCCTGAGATGCAGAAAGCTTGTTTATGTTGAAAGTTTAACGCGTAGTGGAGATGCCGTTGTAAACTTGTTGTAGGCTAATCCCCCATAAATGCTTGTGTGACGCTTTTATATTTGAAGATGTTTTCTTTCATTTTAATTTAGAGTAGCTGCGAAGCATAAAATCAAGAGGCTTTCTACACATTTCCAACCAGCTGATTAAAATGAACTCATTAACCTGCTTCAGAGACTTTTTTTTTTTTAAATTTTCTCGCAGAGTTGTCATCTTGTAATAGTTTGATTGAGATTATTTTAAACGCCGTGGATTGAATGCAACAATGCTCACGGCAAGTATGAAAAACAGTTTAAACGAATCCTGGGTTTATTCTATACACAAAAACAAGAAGAAAAAAAATTGTAATTAATCTAAATATTGCCAGTAGTAGTAGAAATACTGTAAAGTTGACAGTACTAAAGCTTCTTAGGGTATGATACCTGAGCTACAATCACATAACGTGTGCTTTTTTTTTTGTTTGTTTTTAAAAAACACTACTGCTTGTTCTCGCGGGATGTTTCAACCTCAATGATTGACATTATTGATCAAATGTTTTGCCAAGACGTCTAAAAGTGCAGCCTGCGTTTCCTTTTTAGTTCCATTTGACATTAAATATTATCACCACTTCCCACGCATCACTTTTCACCTCTTACTTCCTTCCACTAAATCATCTCTTTGTGAGAAATATCACAGCTGATAATTAATTCGAGCGACTGTGCTAATGATTTGATACCCCCAGCTCTTCACATACAGTATCTTTTTACCTGTGATTCCATCCTCATCCCCTTGTTTCTGACTATTTGGCTGTAAGGATAGTTTTCTTTTTCTTTAAAGCTAAATACAGTAAGTCATTTTCTCTCCATATATTGTAACTCACTCCTTTGGAGACTGTTGGTCTTTCTTTTCTGTCTCTTTGAACCCAAACTTCAAGGCGTTGCTTAATATTGACTGTACTATAGAAAGGCAAGAGAAAAGAGTGTCATTTTATGATTAAATTAATGTAACAGTAAATTTGGGTTGAATACCACTCCAGTTCTTTTTATAGTTGATGCAATTGCTCCTGATTTGTTTGTTTTCACATTTCTTGGTGTTTAAATCACACCCTGCGTTACTTTATAATGGATTACAGGTACTCACGTTACTGTAATTCAGTTAATTTTATGCACTTTTTAGAGGTTTTTTTTTCTAAATCAGTCATTTTACTTGTACTTAAGTACGTTTTCAAAGAAGTAAAGTCATTTGTTACATCTCTACACCCAATCGTTACTGAGTAAATAATTATTTGTTGTTTTAAAATGATCAACAGTCGTTGTGAAACTACAAAAAAATAAAAAATAAAAAATAATAAAACAATCAAATAATCCACTTTCTTTGGTTCAGGTTGTGGTTTTTACCTATTGTTGTTACCCACATGGGATATTTGGCCTGACACTGTTAATAAATGTATCTATACTGGGAGAGATTTTTTATGGTTTTTTTTTATTTATTTTGACTTGAATTCATTGGTGTTATTTTATTTAATAGAAGAATTGTACATTTTGACAAACCTTTTATTTTATACAGATGTCTTTGTGGAAAAATAAATGAAGTTCCAATTGTGCAAGATTTGGTTTCTTGCTTTTTAAGTTAATATACGTGAGATGTTTACTGTATGCAAGGGAACCATGGCAACGGTTTATTAGCAAAAATAAACTTGGGGGTGAAAGTAACTAGTAACTTTTACTTTTAATATTTAATTGAGCTACTTTTTACTTGCACTTGAGGATTTTATGTATGACTTACTTGTACTTGAGTACAATTTTAACGACATGTCAGTACTCTTTACACCTCTGCAACAGTAAGTATGTCAAAAAAGATTTTAAAAAAAAATGAAGATTTTAGCTTGATAAACTTTGTTGTAAAGATATGATCTTTTTTGCTCTCAAACTGGTCAATGCACATGTTTAAAGTGTGTTTTAGTAACACTGTAGGATGAATCACTCTTTGGTGTGACATTCCTTTGTGTCTCCTATTACCTTTTGTGTATTTTTTTGCGTGTTCTTGTTGAAAGGGAAAAGACTGCAAAATGTGTGATTTCTCTTATATGGTTAAGAAGAATTTTGTGGGATTGTTTGCTAGAAATTAAAATAAATTATTGTAAATTATCCAATTGGTGACGCCTAGACTTCCAATTCTCTTTCCCTTTGGTACATATTTGTTGAATGTGTTCTCGTGCCATCCTTTCCTTTCACTCTGACCCAAAAACAACATTTGCACTCGGAATAACAGTGGCTGTGATTTCTGATTCTGCCCTTCATTCTGGGTATTTTTGGTGTTTGTCTGCAACGTTTGTCAGCGCGCATTGTTTGTTTCACTCAATTGATTAAAAAATAATGTTGTCTCATGCATTGTGACAGAGTATTTCCTCCAGAGATCGCAGAGTTATTACAGAGCGGTGGTCCGGACACCCGTTGATGTATTGTGCTGGGCTTTGGGACACAGGGAGGAGGAGGAGAAGAAGAAAGCAGAGCAGGGAGAGGACGACGGGTAGAGTTAAAATCCACAAAAGAATATAAAAAAAAAAAAAAGAAACAAACAAGCTGCTGTTAGATACACAGTGTCTTTGGCCATGCTCTGTCCACTCAATCAACTTTCCATCAAACACATTCTTATTGGTCTACACACACACACACACACTACCTCCCCGCTCTAACAGGTTGTCATGCATGTTAGTCGGTGTCAAGGAACCTCTGTCTGTGTAAAGCAGAGAATATAAGGAGGATATTTTGCATAGTTGTAGAGACTAATATCGCGATCAGGTGGGATGGTAATCATTGCATCCAAGACCTCCAAAAAGTCTGATATCATTCTGTGTAACCAGTTAGACTAAACACAAGGGAGACCATTGGTTTCTTTATTTTATATGCCTTCCTGACTTTATAAACTGGACCGTTTTTATGTAAATGTGAAGAGTGAAACTATCACGTATGTGCAGAAATCAGTTTTTGTTTTTTTTTTTTTTTTTGTGAACATTGTGGTTAAAATAAGAAATATTTATTTGAAAGTGTGACGTAATCTATTGCATTTGTATCCGTTATACTGTCAGGATATGATATAAATGTGTCAAAAACTCCATGTGATCTTTCAAAAAAAAAATTGCTACGCTATTGCTTTTATAAAATATGCAAAATATGAAAAATTATTTGAGCATTTCGCCTATCGGTGTGAATCTCCTTTGTTTCCATCTGTCGTTGAGGTGGAAAAATATTGATTTGTCAATATATCGCCATACTCTGACCCAACCCCCAATATGTTTTTGATTTTTGATGTTTTCTTGTTGATTATTTTCTGAAGGCTTTGGACAAATTGTAAATACAGTTGGTGCTTTGCTCCGCAGAGCTATTGAAAAAATAAACGGCCCGATTTTTTTTAGCCACACCAGTTAAGAAATAAGATTAAAATAATCTCCTTTCCTAAGAAGTGGCTTGTATTTTTATTTTCTTTAAATCCAAATCGTAGGACCCCAAAGTTGAGTGGTGTGGGAAGTAGACCTGTGCGATATATCAAGATTCAAGATATATTTTGGTGAGATAGAAAATTAAAATATCGCACAAATACTCGTTTTTGAAGGTGTTGCTTTTGCTTCTTCTCACAACAGCATGAAAAGCTCAGTTGGATGTATTGCTGGACGCGTCTTAACCCAGATCTTCCCCTAAACAAGCTCGACTACAGAACTCACTCGCACGTGCTGTCCCTTCTAGGAGAAAAAGCCAAAAGTGGCTCATATTGTGCAGCTGTTTAATAAATGTGCCTGTGTAGCATTTTGTATCATCAAATTTAACCCTGAATTGTCTTTCTGGTAAGACTGAGATAAAAATATTGAGATACTGTATGAGTTCTGGTCCATATCGCCCAGGCCTAGTGGGACATGAGCTGAAAGGTTTTAGGTGTTAACTGTCCACGTTTCACACTGTAGAACAAATAAAGGTCCATCTTATCTTATTGACATAAATGGACAATTTTTTTGTCAACATGGATGTTTTAATGCTGGTGTTTCAAATGACATAAGCATTGGTCAATTTCTTTATTTCATCACCTCACACAGACGAGTGGATTTATTAACATAATAAATAATGAGTAACCCTGATACATGTGTAGCTGTAGCTCGAGTTCTCTGCTTCCTTTGCAGCAGACTGTTCTCTTTCATTTCTTGTGTATGTGTACTTTGTTCATTCTTAAAGGGCCCATGTTACGCCAAATGGACTTTTCTGTACTTTAAACATCATAAAGTGCTTTTTTCATTGATTCCCTCAATCAATAGTTAGAGGGTGATTTGCTCCTTTCTTACTGCAGGGCGAGCCCAAACACCTCGCTCCAATTTGATGACGCGTCCGCGCAGTGCTACGTATGTATTTTCTACAGTCTATGTATGTACCGGTGAACGCCCCGCCCCCACGCTCTGTCTCGGGCCGTCCTCTGGCCCTACGTCACCGTGTGGGGAGGAGGAAGTCAGTGTCCCCGTCTATAGACACGCCCACTCATGAATATGCATAAGTAGTTTGTGTAGAGTTGCTCAGAAAGTGACTTTTCAGAGGCTAAAACTCTGGAAAACAGCCGCGTTTGGGAAAGTAAACCTTAAAAACTATGTTTTTGGGGTTCTTAGAACAAATTGAGAGGTGGGTGACATGGGACCTTTAAATAATCACTGTCTTATTTTCAACAGCAACACTTTTACACTATTATGAAATAAAAATCTGATTCTCAGATTCTTCAAACAAAGGCATTTATGTTGATGATTTTACTAAAATGACTGTTTCCTGTGAAATGTTTTTTAACCCGCCCACACTTTTTATGACCATCTTCAAACAGGCGTTTGCTGCAGAATCTGTGCATAGGGGAATGCTGGGAGATGCAGGTTAGTGGGCAGGGAGAGCCGGAGGTGCCTTTGCTGCACTGGCACTGTTCTTCTGTGACGGTGTTGCACCAGCGTCTGTGTTTACTGCAGCCCTAGTTTCGTTTATATGCTTTTCGCCTGGCACGAGATGAAAGATTATACTGAGGGCTGTCTTGGAAATGGTTGTTTTGAGAAGTTTCGATTCTCTGACTAGATTCACCACACAAGATGCTGGGCTTTGAAAGCTTTTTTTTTTTTGTTGCTTTTATCTCAAATTAGATAGATTTGAAAAAAACAGCATTGAATTACAAATCAGAAACGTCTTTTTTTGGTCTCTATGAATTTTAACAAAACGTGGTGACTGTACATGTTTCTCATTCGTTTGTTTACCGTTACATTATTCAAAGTAGAATGACGGCTTCACCTTATTTCATAGCAGTTTTAAAGCGATATGCGTAAAATGTGAAGTTAATAAGAGATGAAACTGGCTCAAGGACTCATACAGTGCAGTGTGTCTCCATCAATCCTTCAGAGGCTCTTTTAGCTGTCATAACTTAAGTTACATTTCAACATATGGAAATCAAAACCCTGATCCCTTAGGCAGTGTAAGTAGGCTTTTCACTGTCGTTGTCATATTTCTGAGCCTTTTTATATTTTTCAGACTTTTTCTGTGGCTGAAAACTTCATATTTTTTCAGACTCTCTGAATAAGAAGCAACTTAATCACACAGCAAAAGCATTAAGTGTGACACTAGTGAAATCACCTGATTGCTGTCAAAACATGTTAAAGCACAGAAATCATCTCCATTTAGATTTGTTGTTTGTTGCTGTTACTCATGCATTTTATAGCTGTGGTTTTGGAAAAAAAAACTCAAAATAACTCATTGCAGACGGACGCAAAAACCTTCATCCCAAAGCGAGTGTGTGTGAAAGAAATTCAACATCTTTTGTGGCTGTGCTCCCCCTTGTCTGATTTACTTTGCATCAAACAAATAAATAAGATTATAATGTGCACTATTTGCAGGAGTGTTGGCAGTGTGAAACTGCTGTTATTGGTTTTTCGCCTAAACAGACTCTGATATGATCTACTTAAAGTCTAAATGCAACACAGCCAAACACCGACTAGAGAAACGAGACAAATAACAAGGACTAGAGGGCAGCAAGATTTCTGCTGTTGCACTGACACATCTAAGTATTATTAGGACACTGCTACACTTCCAGCTGGTACAAACAAGGGTACAGCTCTACAATTTATCCCATAGCTCAGCAATGTTTGGAATTGGTTATTTTTTTTTTTTTTTGCAAGCGGTAAATTATTACTCAAACAAGGACTATAGTGGCAAATATAAGGGAAATGGTAATACATATTAAATAAAGTGCATGTACAAATACATAAGAGATTATCCACCTTCATCTTAGATACAATTTTCCAATGTATCAAAAACAATAAGTTCCCAATAAGGTGATTTAAAAAAAAAAAAAAAAAAAAAAAAAAAGCTATTTGATTTTTTTGCATTTCGTTTCATCGAATAGAATAGATCTTTATTGATCCCAGAGGGGAAATCCACACATTGCAGAATAGAATAGCACAAATAACAAAAATAGATACCAACATAGGATAACAGTTGGACAAGCATAAATTAGAAAAAAAATAATAATTAAATAAATGAATAAAATGAAGAAAGAATAAGAAAACAGCCGAAAAAACACAACTAATGTGCAAATGACAAATGAAGGAATTTGTTTGGGGGGGGTGTCATTTTGGTGAGTTTTTGTGTTAAACAGTGGTGTTGAACAGTTCTAATTTTAATCACAAGTGTCTGTATCCAGGACTCTTGTTTAGAAAGGCTCGAGATAAAAGTTGATGTATGTATGAAGCATCTTATTGTAAATGGCTAAGAAAAGATTTGTGAAGGAAGTTGCCCCCCATTATATAGACGTTATTACAGGTCAGTTTTTCATTACCTCAGCCAAGGAGGTCACATTTTTGTTGGCATTTGTTTGTTTGTTAGCAGAATCATGTAAAAATACTTAACAGATTTTGACTTTTAATTTTTTTTTTTTTTTACAAAAAATAGACGTTATGCGTAGAATTTCACAGGGGATCTGGATCAATATATTGATTCTGGATCAGTTTGAAAAATCAAAAAAAATCTATTTATTGGCAAAACTTCAAAAATGCATATCTCTGTTGGTAATTAACCGTTCTTTATGAAATTTGACTTGACTGGTTGCCTTGCGATGGACTGGCACCCTGTCCAGGGTGTACAACCGCCTAATGCCCAATGAGAGTTGGAGATAGGCACCAGCAGACCCCTATGACCCTGAAAATAGGAACAAGTCAGAAAATGGATAGAGGGATGGATTAATCTGGATTAGATCCAGATTGTGTATTTCCTTGTGATTTTTGCCCATACATTTGGACCTACTATATATTTAAAGTGAGAATGATTGTGGTACCATGGTCAGGATCTCTGCCAGATATTTGCAGTTATCTGTATCAAAGAGAATATTTGGTGTTTGGCAAGGGTTTGCGCTCTCCTAGTGTTAAGTTAAGTAGACAGATTTTGAGAGAGAAGGTTGTGAACTCCCAGCTAAATCAGGCAAAACGTACGTTTACCTTCTATTCTTGTCTTCCTCGTTGATGAGCGCCTTGGTAGGCGGTGCGTCTGTAGGATGGATGGATATTCTTGTATTGCAATGACCGTACCATAACTAAGCTGCACAATGGCATTCCTCCAAGGTAAAAGGACACTCTTGGGCAATCAAGAAATTAAATCTTGCATGTACATGACAATGGAAAGTGTTCGGGTGACCTCCGATGGAGCAGCCATTCATTGGACTCAGCTGTCATGTTCTACGGTCATAACTGCCGCAGGTTTCATTCCGGCCCCGCCCCGACACCTCCCTCCTCTCTCTGTTTCAGCAGCAGATGTTTGATTGGAGATAAGCATACAGGTCAATGTCAAGCTCATCACAGCGGACCAGGTTTGGTCCATCATGCTAGTAACTGCCAGTGATGGGTCCTCCTCTTTGCCGTCCTCTGATTGACAGCTCTCAACTGACAAGGTTTATGGGGGTCAAGACCTTCCTCTCCATCACCTCTAACTGGAACACCCTGCCATTAATGGGTAGACCCCAACCACTGCTGGTTCAAACTGGACAATCATCTCTTTATGTGTGAAAGACAATGAAGCCTTGATTAATTATCTACACAGGGCCTTGCTATGAAGACATGCCAACTGTTTCGGATTGATCAGCATTTACTCGGCAAGCACAGATGTGTGCTTAATCAATTGTTGAGAGAAAACAGCTGCACGCAAACTGTAAAGAAGGCAAATAACCCCACATGTCAAGGCTAGCCTTGATAAAGCAGTCGCCCTAAACAAACAAATGAGTTAGAATAATTGACCTTCAAGCTTTGTTACTCTTTTAACCCGTCCTGCTGGGAGTTAAACCTCCACCGGGATTCCTCGCCCTCCCGCCGTGCCCATGGATTCCCATTACACACGTAGTCTCACATACCAACGCTCCAGGTTAGCTGGCTATATTTGCATAAGTCCGTGTTACCATGTCGGGGTATGACTCCTGCCAAGCAGGGTGGGGAGTTATTCTATAAACATGAAGTAGATTAATTGTACAGATATGTAATATTGCAGCTTTGTGTGGGATTAAGCTAAATCTTATCATTAGTATGAAAGGCTAGTGGGAGGGAAAAGAGGGGAAGGTGAAGATGAATGGACAATCAACCTCCACAGTTTCCCTTTTGGCTTATCTGATGGTATGGCTGTGATGTTAAAGTATCACTAGAGTCGAGCTCTACCATCTTCCACGGAGGCCTCGGTTTGAACGCTGACTTTGAGCACCTGTTCTTGATTATGATCCTGAGTTTAAACTAATGGTCATTATTAATAGTGGCTGTGGATATCTCATAATTGAGAGTCCTTCAGTTGAGAAGTAGGGTGGTTTAAGCCACAAGCTGAGTTAAGCAACCGTTTTCGTTCCCTAAAATTTTTCAGATGACCACTAATCACAGTTGATATCGATGTGATAGATGTGTCGTTAAATGCAAAGCAGTCTTTGTGTAAAATACCCATGAGGGTGGTTCACAATATAATGGTAACAAGAGAAGTTTTCCCAAATTTCGCCATTTTGCTTTGATCCTACTGATATTTTAAACATCTGTACCAAAAATTGTCAAACCGTGGCACACTTTTTCACAATTTTTATTGCTCAACCAAAGCATGCACAAATTTCATAGATATCAGAAAGTATGGTCATTAGTAGTTTCTCCTTGTATTTATACTAAATGAGTAAAAACAGTTCCAATACTATTCCTGACACCTGAATAACCGTCAAGATTGTGAAAAAGCGTGCCACCCCTAAATGTGCAATGATTGACTCCGTTTTTTCAATGTCAATGTAAACCAGGCAAAAAGCAATCTGGCAATAATTTTTGTGAACCACCCCAATACCCATACCAATAAGCATCGCAGTACTTCTTGTATTACTTAATTAATATCTATGGCAAGGACAAAGCATCTTTCACCTGATTATAAAGACTGCTTATTATAGTTAAGGACTTATAATTTAAAAATCTGGTGAAAATCAGATCCAAGCATCAAATAGACGATGTTAGAATACGTACAGTACGTTCTAGTATTTGGCAAGTCACTTCTACATTTTTATCGTCAACAGTTGTGGACATTTTTGGCTTTTTACTGCTTTGTCACAGGGATTGGCCATGAGGTCATAAAATTTATATGTGCAATTAGAAGCTTGGAGGCAAGTTTGATTTTCCCATGTAATGCAATGAAATTATTACAATAATCTCTAACTGTGCTTCTATGAATGGAAAAACATGTTTTCTGTTCTTTGATTTGAAGCTTGTCTTGTTGGTCTTCTGAATGATTTGTTTTCCTCCAAATGTATTTGGAATGTTTCCGAATTGTATAATTTTGGCATTACAACTTTCTCAGAAAGATTTTCTATCTCTCTGTTCACCTTTACCAGCAAGTCTGTGTCTTCTTGTTGCATTAAAGTGCTTAACGTAGATTTGTTTGGGCAAAGTGTATTTCAAAATGTTCCCAAATTCCATTAAAGGGTTTACAATTTCCATGTCATGTTTCACTTTGGTGTTTAGTTTCCGTTTCTTCATCTTGCCCTGTTTAATGACTTTACATTCTATTACATTTCATGAAATCGTAAAAAAACATGCTAAATAGGGTTAATAGTTAACTACTGTTGTAGCTTTTCCATTTTATGGTTCAGATGACTTGCATAAATCGGGATGGTTATGCTGAAATTGCGTGAATGTGTCGCAAGAGCGACGTTAGAACCACTGCTTGACCCTCAGCCACCTGTTAATGGGAAAAATACATTTGAAATGTGTGATATGGTCCCAAAACATTATTTGGGAATCCTCTAATTACCACCAACCGGTGAATCGCCTTCATTGTTTGCTTGAAACATGTTTGTCCTTTTGTCAAACTTTCTATACATTCAGTCACTCATTTCTGGTGAAAATAGCATGTAAAAATGTGATATTGTCCCCAAACATTCATATGAGGCATTTCCGTGTCATGTTCGGGCCTGATTTTAAATAGAGAGTGGTAAAAAAACAAAAAAACCAGGTCAGACTGCTTTTTCTGTGTCAGATTCTGATTTTTTCCATCTGTTTTCTGGGATCTGGGATACTTTGCGGTAAAGTATATTGTTGAAAAAACCTATAGCTATTAATGATTATCAAATTAATAACTTCTCCCACTGCTACCTGATGACATCACTGACATGCAAATGGACGAACATCCTCATATTTGAAATCATTCTAGAACAGAGATGAGCAACTTTCATCACAGCGAGGGCCACAAAAATGTGATTTTTCCAATTCGAGGGCCAAATCATCAACATTCATGTCATTGTTTAGGATTTGAGTGTCTTTGTTGTTGTTTTGTGCATTTCTGTTGTTGTTTTGTGTGCTTTTCTCTATTTTTTTGTTGTTTAGTGTGTATGTATTGTTGTTTTGTGTGCTTTTCTGTCATTTTTTTGATGTTTTGTGTGTATTTGTTGTTGTTTTGTGTGCTTTTCTGTAATTATTTTGTTGTTTTGTGTGTATTTGTTGTTGTTTTGTGTGCTTTTCTGTCATTTTTTGTTTTGTGTGTATTTGTTGTTGTTTTGTGTGCTTTTCTGTAATTATTTTGTTGTTTTGTGTGTATTTGTTGTTGTTTTTGTGCGCTTTTCTGTCATTTTTGTATATTTTTGTCGTCGTTTAATGTATGGTTATTGTTTTTGTCTGTTTTTTGTGTTTTTGGAGTCATTTTGCGCATTTTTGTTGTCGTTTTGCATTGTTTTGACATTTTGTCCAGTTTTGTTGTTTATTATGTTACAAGTTATTTTGTGTGTTTCTGAATAATTTTGCAGTCGTTTTGTGCATGTTTCATCAATTCATTTTCTGTCCTTTTGTGTGGTTTTTTTTTTCTGACTGTTTTTGGCATTAGTTTTTGTCATTTTGCATGTATAGCCCCCGGGCCGGCAGTTGCCTACGTCTGCTCTCGGACTTCAGAAATAGTTTAAATCCCCTATCAAACATGCTATGGTTTTGCATTATACACTCTAATCTTGGTTGTATTTATTTTTCTTTTGGATTATTTGTTACATGTGCATCCTCAAGAATACCCTCCCTGCTGTTTGCTTCCCTAGTTTTTCTTCACCCCTCCTTTTTCCCCCTCATACTAATGTCACAGTATTAGTCATTACTGTTCTTACATAAGAGGGAAGTCTCAGCAACCGCTGTGGCAATTAGACAGAGCTGTCCTGCCCGTGCCCATGTAGACCGTTACAAAAATCACCTTTGATCACAGCGCTGGTAATTGACAGGATGCTAATTTGGTTGTTGGTATGAGGTTGCTTTCCAGCAGTCATGAGAAAGTAATCCAAGGGGAAGAAAGATCGCACAGTTTGATTGAATTTCATGTTGTATTACAATTATACACCACTGTTATTTGATGTACTGATATTTTTTTTTTTGTCAGTGTGCTGGGGCTATTTCTGTTGTTTTTGAGATTTTACGTTATTTATTTTTATTTTTTTTTATCTAGCCAAGAAGGAATTCTTTGATTAGATGATAAGAAAAACAAGCTGGGCTGATGTGCCTTGTTCCTTTTAGTAATGTTTAAAATGAGTGAATATCTTTCAATATGATCAATATTGTTGCGCTGATGTTTTCTATCAAAGTTGCAAAAAAAAACACCTGAGGTGAAAATTAGCCATGTAATTGAGAATGGATTATGCAAATTCAAGATCAATAGCATACCACTTGTTTTTCAGAAAATATAACTCGTTTCCGAAAAAAAAAAAAAAAAAAATGCTGTTTGGCCCTCAAGGTGAGTTTGTAACAAGCCAACAGGGTTCTTCACGTCCCTCCACTAGGTAACAAGCTTATTTCCCATACATAGCCAGATGGATGTTTTAAGATAGGGCCTTAACAGCATGACGTGGCACTGAATCCCAATTGAGCCAAGCCCAGGAACAATAATGCTGTTATGAATGCAGCCCGTGATGTTGATGGCATCCATATCACACTTGGTGGAACAGGGGGAGAAAAAAAAAAAGAACCTGACATCTGTTTCAAGCACACTCCAGCCTTTACATCTCCCACAAAGTCATGGGTTGGGAGGCGCGCGTCTGGCTTTCCTAGATTAAAATGTGTCAACAAGCTTAACTGCATGCTTTGAAACTTGCCTCTCTCCCTTTTGTAATTCCTTTGATGGTTGGTGGTTTTCCATTTTTCTTAACAAATGAGTACCGTGGTCAGTTAGATCCCAGCCAGTGAAACATTTTCGGTAACACTTGAAGTTTTATACGTAAGGCTGACATCACGCTGTCATTAGCATGAATAAGGTGTCATGAAGGCTGTCATTGTGTTGACTAAATTATGACACCTTTAGAGCTATATTGTCATTTGTTAGGTGAGGTGGAGTTGGGATAAGGGGTTAGGATTAGATAGGGTTAAAGTTAAGAGTTAGGGTTTGGGGTTAGGGTAACGAAGGTCAGGGTTAGGGCAGTGGTTCTCACACTTATTTCTATCATCATTTTGTGTGTTTTTGTGTCATTTTGTGTGTTCTTTGTGTCATTTTGTATATTTTGTTGTTGTTTGTCTGTTCTTTTTATTATTCTCTGTGTGTGTTTTTGTTGTCCTTTTTGTGCGTTGTTGGTATTTAAATTATTCTCTCTGTGTGTGTTTTGATGTCGTTTGGTTGGTTTTTATGTCATTTTCTACGTTTGTTAGTTTTGTGTATTTTGTAGTAGTCTTTAGGCTTTATACCGATCTGATCGACTTTATCGGACTGGCCGATATTTTGCATTTTATGCAATTAATGTGATCGGCTGTAATGTCTTAATTCGCCGATCCGATCAATGATGTTATTGTCGTGATGAAACTTTCTGTAGATGCTCGGTTTGCAGTGTTTTATCCGTCAAAGAGTTGTTTGCTTTACGTGACACTGCATTCTTTCACATTTGCGCACAAAGGTGAAAACCTGTGCACAAACGGCGAAAATGTCGATCGGTTGGAGGGAAGTGGCTGAGCGTTGGACGTCTTCCCCAGTCTACCGGCTCTGAAAGCGGTGGCAGCGTCTGCTGTTAGTGTCTGTGTGTGTGTTTTTTATTTGTGCGCGCCTGTTTTGTTTATTTTCGCATTTAGTTTTGCTTTCATACCAGAGACTTCTGTCCGTTTCAGGGTGATGGTGGACTCAGAAGCGTGTGCGTGTGTGCGCGCCCCACCTCCGATCTGGTCTCACACGCTCCCTCACTCCACACACATGGTCGAGCAACCAGCACATTCATTTGCAGTTAAAGGTCCACGTACCCACACACACACACACACACACACACACACACACACACACACACACACACACACACTCTGACAACAAATGTTATGTTCAGGTCCTGCATGGAAATTGTTCAACTCTTCCACGCTCTCACAGTCACAATGCTGCGTTTAGGTCCCGAAACATGATACCGTTTGATTTTCCTTGAATCTGTATCAGGTAGTGTCGAAGGAATTCGGTCGGTACCTTAAAAAAAAACATGTTTTTTTTTAAATTCACTGATTGGTGATTGGCCCAAAAATCCTGATCGTAATCGCGTATTTTTTTCTTATTCTGTCTGTTTTTGTTGTCGTATTGAGTTGCTGGTAATATTTAGTATGATTATCATTTTTAACTAAAATATTCATTATAAAACCTCATATTTTTAATGCTTTCATTTGTTAATTTCCTCTCTCGCAAGTACCCCCTGTAGGGACATTGCGTACCCTAAGGGGTACACATACCTCCATTTGAGAAACAATGGGTTAGGGTAATAAGCGACACTCAATGACAGCCTTCATGACACCTTATTCATGCTAATGACAGTGTATTGTCAGCCTTACGTATAAGACGTTTAGTGTTAGCGAATTTTCTTTTCCATTATTTTTTAATACCCATTGATTTGCTCATACAAAGCTGTGTTTAAACACAATGGACGCCTGACAGTTGTATTCTTTTTCTTGGTGTAAAGCAGGATTCAGTAAGTGATGTTCATTTTGCATTATATTCCTATGTTAGGGTCCTGAAGAAAGAACCGTAGTTTGCTATCAAGCCAATGTTTTGGCTATCTCTTCCTGTTAGAATTGGACAATTTATTTTTTTCTACCTGCCTTAGTAATGGGGTTATTATTTGGACGAGCTTTAAAAACTACAGTGGAAGGGGAGGGAAGGCTGGGCTTAAGGATAGGATAAATCAGAGGGATGGGGGGGGGGGGGGCTGGAGCATGTGGATAAGAGATGGGAAAACAGTGAGACGGAGGTTTTGGGTTGCTCAGGAAACATCTTCTATCTGTGTTGCCTTTCCCCTCTTTTAATGGCTGAAGGTCAGGATAAATAATCAATAGCATTAAAAGAGCTCTCTGTTCCTGGTCTATTGTGCCTGTGACTTGGTCCCCATTGAAAATGAAAGGCCCTTGAGTCATTAATGTTCAAGTAGCCTGGAAACCCCTTAAGCATTGTTCCTTCTGAATGAGAGGGTATCCAATGCGTGCTTGAGGTTGGCCACGCTCGGGTCATGACATTGACAGGGATGGTTGGCGAGGAAGGTAATAACACCACTTGGTTTTAAAAAAAAAAAAAAAAAAGGTGACAAGAGGAATCCCCCCTCGGGCTGGGCGATATGGACCAAAATCATATCTAGATAATTTTTCTCGAAATGGTGACATACGATATTAATCTCAATATTTTCAACTCAAATAAAGTCTTACCAGAATTACTATTTTAGATCAAATTTTCTCATGAAAAATGCCACCAAGGCACATTTATTAACTAACGGCTGTACAATGTGAGCCACTTTTGCCTTTTTCTACTCTATGGGACAGCACGTATGAGTGAGTTCTGTGGTGTGGCTTGTTTAGGGGAAGGTCTGGGTCAAAACGCACTCAGATCAGCATGAAAAGCACAGTTAGATGGATTGTTGAGAAGGAACAAAAGCAGATAATCCTAAAACTAGTATTTTAATAGAAAATAAGCTATGAAACTCTACATACAATATAGGATACTGTTTGACAGCACTTAATACATAATATATATATATATATATATATATATATATAAGTATGAATAAAAAGTAGTTAAAAAAATGTAGATCTATCTCTACATAGGCGTTATTGTCATTTTCTATATTGGCAAAATAGAAAACTCGAAATATTTTGAATCACGATATATTGTCCATCCCGACCCCCTACCTCTTCATTCTGCTCAGATGGACCTCTTCCTGCTGCTTGACTTTACAGTTATTTTTAAAAACTGAGCGAAAACAATTACATGGGCCTGGGTAGAAAGAGTGGGAGGGGGAAAGCAGGCGGCGGCAAAGATGGAGGGAGCAAAAAACGAAATATGAAGGCTGGCTCCTTTTCAGTAAGCTGTGTCACTATCAATAGTGACACCTTGAACAATTCAGTCAGTGATATTGAAAGTGCTGTGTGTCAGCAACCCATGCCTGGGACACTCCTAGAAAGGCTTCGGCTCCGCTGGTGGCAGGTCACGCTATAAAAAGAACCATCAGAGTGGGCTTGATGGAGCTAATTTCATCTGGCCTTTAATGCCGCCGTCCCTCCCTTCTTTGACTCATGCTATCCCAAAGGTCTCCTCCCTCAAATATCACCCACGTTTACGCCACTTGTCTACACACCCCTCGAACTGCATCTCATCTCTGGGCTCCTCTCGTCGTCGTCAGGCTTTCCTTCCTCATACCTTTTGCTTTGCGGTCACGTTTCCTCTCCGTGCATGACTCATTCTGCTCAATAAGCTCTAAAGTAAGCAGATTTGTCCATCTTCTCCCCTCACTCTCTCCCTCTTTCCCCCTCCTCCCTAAGAAGGCTATTGTGATTCACAGAAGAAACCCTTCAGAGCAAATATTCTGGGCATTTCATGTATAAACATGCCTGACTTTATATCACTGGAGGAAAGAAAACGAGAGAGAAAAAAGCTTTGTGTAATGTAGTGATTCAATTCATAACAACCAGCAAATGTTTTGATGCGTTGGTCTGAGCTGTTCGGTCAACTTAATGCCAAGTGTGATAAATAGATTAGTCCCTCGATGGTGGCCTGAAACAAGCTTCCTCCAATGCTTAAGGCTGGGTTGTCATTTCCAGCTAATGTGTTGAGATTTTTGCCTGCCAAGAGTCCATGTGGCTATGAAAGGATTCAGCGCCTTTAGCGTTGAGACGGAAATAAACAACTGTTTACTCCTTTTTAATATATATCTATATATGTATTTTAAACTGGATGTGAAATACGCCCTCTCAAGGCCTTTGTCAAGGATGAAGGGTTTGAAATATGCAATCTGAATAAATTAAGAAAAGCAACCCCACTTTCATAAATCTGTATACCCTTCGTTCTTTGGTTATTCCTTTTAAAACCAAATCCAAATAACAAACAGTGTGGTTATTTAGTTTTACTGACTTAAAACCAATACATAGATAGGGAAAAATCAAAAACTCGACAAGCAGCTCTTTCGTGTTTTAAAATTACATTTTTTGTTTTTTCTCCTGGATAAAAAAGGAGCAACGAATAAGTCGCATCACTGATAACTGGTGAATTGAAATGTTATTAATACATTTTACTATAAAAAAGAAAAAAAAAATGGATGTTACGAAAAGCATGCACATGATATGTGATTAAATGAACCAGAGGTGGTGTAACGAATCCACTGGTCCTCCTCGTTTCCTTTGATCAACTTTAGTCGGTGTTAGTGGCTCACAGTATTAAAACATGCAAAGACAATACCTGTGCAAAAGTGTCAAATCGTAGAAGTTCTAACACCGTTGTTCCTCATACCAGCCACCGAATCGATAGCCAGTCACCTGTTTATTTGGTTAGTATTTGGACCTTAACACCATTAAACAAAACTTAAAACATGAGCAGCTTTTCACTGAAACATGCACAGACTGCATGAAAACAGGAGCAGAACCAGAAAACTACTGAGATAAATCCTTAACGGTCCTATTGTTGGTTCAGACCTGGTCCAGGACCGGTGGAGGGAAACAACGTACAGCGGACTTCAGTTTTGGTCCAGAATGTGACGTGCTTAAGGTCTCGGTCTAATTTGCCCGTAAATATTCAAATATCTCACAAACGAAACAAGATTTCACCATTATTATTTTAAACTTCAAACAAAAAAAACGCTGCTTATCTGGTTTTTGACTTTTCTGTATTTCTGTTTTGGCTTTAAGTCTTTACACTGGCTCCCAGTCAGCCTCAGAATAGACTTTAAAGTTCTGCTGCTGGTGTATAAATCTGTGAATGGGTTTGGTCCAGAATACATCAGTGACATGTTAGTCAGGTATGAACCCAGCAGGTCTCTCAGATCTATGGACACAGATCAGATAGTGGAGCCCAGAGTTCACAGTAAACATGGTGATGCTGCTTTTAGTTGTTATGCTGCAAAGAAGTGGAACAAACTGCCAGCGGAGCTGAAGTCAGCATCCAATGTGAACATTTTTAAATCAAAGTTAAAGGCACTTTTTTTCTCTACTGC
Source organism: Gouania willdenowi (assembly GCF_900634775.1). NCBI lineage: Eukaryota > Metazoa > Chordata > Actinopteri > Blenniiformes > Gobiesocidae > Gouania > Gouania willdenowi. Next base: position 14,501,224 of record NC_041061.1, on the reverse strand, counting down.
ATATGATTGAGAGAGAGATTTTTTATCATGTTGTTGATGTAATGATGATTTTACTGATGATTTTAATTGATTTTACTGATGATTTTAAATGTTCTTATTGATTTAAATGTTCTTATTGATTTTAAACAATTGAATGTTTTATCATGTAAAGCACATTGAGTTGCCTTGAGTATGAAATGCGCTATATAAATAAATTTGCCTTGCCTTGCCTTTAAGTCGGTACAACAAAATAACCACACAGTTTGTTTCTTTTTATTTGCTTTTAAAACGGAATAGTACATGGATTGTCTCTTTAAAAAAAGACTTCCAGCATTGTCCTTTTTGCATAACATGCCTATATATAAATCAAGTATTATGTAGAGCTTTAGGAGTGACTAACGTGTGCAGATGTGCATCAGAGCGAGTGGGTGGTTTCAAAGCGACGACGGCCTGTTCACTGTAATCATCCAGCAAATCTACAGTAGTGTTGAGGTTTTTTATACATTTTTTTTTTAAAATTTTGCACATTTTTTTTCTTTTCTTTCCCGTCTTCAATCAACTGCCCCGGCTTCTGAATTATAAAAGCGTCTCATTAGGAATGTTGACAATACGATAAAACACGACTCTGGCGCCATTCAGCAAAAAGTGCCTCACTAAGCAATGCAAACAACAACTTCAATTATGCCTCCCCCCCTCCCCCTACCCTCTACTCCTCTGTCACACAGCCATTTATAGCAGCCGATGATGTACAGTACGCAGCGCTGGGACATACATATGGAATGGCTTGAGGACTTTAGATTAAAATTGATTTTCCTCCCCTTGGGAAGTGGAAAAAGTCAAAAATTGTTACATGCACATTTATGAAACTGATTTAGTCTGTTGACATTGAAGACTATTTGATAAGTAATTAAATAGCCTTTACCCAAGACAAGGTGACAGGTAACTCTTTGTCATTTCCCCTGTGTCTAGTCGCTCTGTAATGATGATATACAATCCAAAAGCGAGTTGTTTTGTGTCAGATGTTTCCCGGGAATGGATCGTTTTCTTGTGGTTGCAGCCGAGGAATTGCATTAGCATTTGTCAGATGTGGTGGTCATTGTTGCCAATTATCAAAGAGTTTGTGGGTGCAACGAATGACAGGAAGCGTGCTCACTCTTAAAGGTCCAGTATTATGCTATTTTATCCATCTCCATTTGTTCCAAGAACCCCAACAACATAGTATTTGAGGTTTTTTTCTCCCAAACTCGCCTGTTTTCTGGAGTTTTAGCCCTCTGAAAAGTCACTTTCAGAGCGCACCTAAAAACTGGCGGTTTTTTGGGCCTTCATGCATATGCATGAGTCGGCGTAAACACACACGCTGCTTCAGGCGCTGCTCCAGCAGCAGCAGGAGTAAATCATTAACAGTCTTCCTTCTCATCCTCACCTCTTCTGACCACAGGACAAGTCCATTTAAGACGATTATTTTGTCCGACCGCTGCGTTGCATTAGGTCACAAACACATCAGATCATCCCCTACGATACGATACGAGGCAGTCTAACGGATAATAAAAATCTAACTGATTATGACCGCTCACGCTGCGCCGCAGGGAAGTAAACTCTCACCTATCAGCTGAGTCAGCTGTTTCAAAAACTCCCATGAGCCGCTACGACGCTTACTTTTCATCCCCACCTTTTCAGGTCACAGGAATAGTCCATTTAAGACCATAGTCCGTTGTTTTGTCCGACCGCTCCGTCGCCTTGGGTCACAAACATGTCAGATCATCCCATGAAGGCGATACAAGGTGGTGTAACGGCTACTAAAAGTGGAACTGATCGGTTTATCTTTATATTGGATATTCTATATACTGAAAGTAAAGAGGAGTTTCCGCGTCGTGACGTCACACCAGAAAAATCCAACTCGCCCATTTGGAGCTGACTTTTTAAAAAATGTAGAATTACAAGGGAGGGAGGAAACTGAACTTTTTCAACTTTTGCCCTCCAAATGAGGCCAAAGGAATGTATATCACTATAGCGAAACCATTATAAAGTGAATTTTTCATAATCCTGCCCCTTTAAACAGTGCAGATGACAGGAATTTCACATGTTTATTTTTGCGAGCTGTGGTGGTAGGATGGAGGGAAACACTTGGCGGCGTTGGCGACCCTCTGTTTGGCAGTATCCGTCTGATTAATGAGCTATCCAAACATCGCAGGTTTGGACGGGCAAGAGGCCACACATCTGTGTGTCACTCAGGTCTGACACCTTCCCCCAGCCCGGCTGCCAGCCGCTCACCAGGGACGGGCTTCCAGATGTTCCAAGGTTTCCATGATGCTGCAGGGGGGTGGACCAGCCCTCCCGTCTCCACATCAACATCCTGACATTGCATTTGTTGACACCTGCGTTCTTTTGCAACAACTTTTTTTTGGAGGGGGGGGGGGTTAAATAGCAGGTTTACCGCTAGTAGCTTTCTGCGTCAGAAAAATACTTTATCAGTTTTGCTCCAGATGTTGATTTGGCTGGCAGGTGTTTGGCGGCGCATGCGATAAAGACAGCTGCCTTTGGTGACATGTTTGGTTTGAGATTAATTTGAGTTGTTAGCCTCCTCAGTCTGCTTGGTTGGAGAAAGATGTCATTTCAGGGTTTTTTTTTTCATCACCCCTTCGACTCACATGACGCTGCTGGACCTGAGTTGAAAATAGGACCTGTGGGCAGCAAGTATCAATAGCTTATGATAAAAGTTCAGCAAGCAAAGCTGATATATTGTTGCTGTCCCCAAAGGGAGGATCATTTATAAAAACCTTGTCCTTGGCTACCTTTTTTCTTTTCTTTTTTTTTGCTTTTATATCAGAGCCACCATTTCCAAACACCAACTGTATGCTGATGCCATTTTTATAATCTTGGTTTTTTTCCTGATTTTTTTTTTTTTTTTTACCCCCACAAATAAAGAAATGGAAAATCCATAATGGAATTCAACCAAGGCATTAGATTATAAATGAGGTCTGTGCCAGGCTTCATAGCGTTATTTAGATTCCTGTGTACAGAGACCCGTGTTCCAACTCCCATCAGCACTGCGACAGAATCAAATGTGAATATAAGCTGATATAGGGAAATTGGTTTGTAATGTGCTGATGCTTTGGAGACCCTATGCAGCGGTGAAAGAAAATAAAAAAAGAGGAAAAACAGCATTTTTTTTGGCACATGCAGAGTGATGTTTTAATTACCCGATGTGGAATGGTAACAACCTTCCCTCCTACCCCAGAGTGAAACACATTAAAAGGGTTACACTAAAAGTCGCCAGTTTTTTTTTTTTTTTGTTTTTTTTTTCTCTTTCCACATGGTTTGCCTCAGCTCGTTGTTTCATATCTGCCTCTGTGGCGATTGTAACTTTTTTTTTTTTAATGTGGCAACATGAAGCAAGGGCGCACGGTGGATTAGTGGTTAGCACGTCCGCCTCACAGCAAGAAGGTCCTGGGTTCAAGCCCTGGGGTGGACACTTGGGTCCTTTCTGTGTGGAGTTTGCATGTTCTCCCCGTGCTGCGTGGGTTTCCTCCGGGTCCTCCGGCTTCCTCCCACAATCCAAAAACATGACTGTAAGGTTGATTGGAGTCTCTAAATTGCCCATAGGAGTGAATGAGTGAGTGAGTGGTTGTCTGTCTGTGTTTCCCTGTGATGGACTGGCGCCCTGTCCAGGGTGTACCCCCGTCCAGCGCCCTATGAGAGCCGGAGATTGGCACCGGCAGACCCCCGCGACCCTGATAAACGGGAATAAGCGGGTATGAAAATGGATGGATGGAACATGAAGCAATGTGGCATCTGTTCCTTTGTGGCCGAGGAATGGCTGATGAATCAGCAACAGAGAAACACTGATTAGTAAAGATGGAGAGTGAGTCATGTGTGCTTTAGTCGGCGTGCAAATAGAAGACCTTTTAGTGTGTCTTGTAGCATGTTTTATGCATCTTTCTTCAGAAAGTCGTGATCGTTTTGTAGCATATACTGTGCAAACGGAGAATAGAAGATTCACAATTAGTGTAATGTTAGATTTAATACATTCCTTAACAAACATGAAATGACAAAATATTCCAACTAACAATTGGGTAATCTGATATTAATTATACAACTAGAACAAACTTTTTTAGAAAACAAATGAAATAAATAGATGAGAACAGCAGTCAGTGTAGAAGAGTACAAAACGCCAAACTTTTTGAGTATGTTGTTGTGCACATTGTTGTGTTTTTATGGCGTTGCTGTTTATGTTTTAAATTTTTTCTTTATTTTATTTTAGTCTTTTTCTAATTTATGTCCATCCCACTGTCTTATATTTGCACTATTTTCCCGTGTCTGCTCTTCTATTGTGCTGCTGCAACGTGTCAATTTAAAGGTCTATTTTATTCTGTTCTATGTAAAGAAAGGAACGTATTATTTAATCTAGTGAGTGTATTTTCCACCTAATTTTTCGATGTCTTTGACCCAAGAACAGTGAGAGGGGGTGGGAGGTGATTTTTCCCCCTGAGCAAAATACAAGGGTAACCACAGCTACAAAGTCAGCCTTACTTTGGAAGTGTTAGAGAATTGGCCGAGGCCCCAAAAACTACAGCGAGGGTTGTCGGTTCAAACTGGGTCTTGGTGCAAATTGGGTTTCAGCTGAACATTTGTAACCAATAGGCCTGTATCGAAGGGCAGGATCACAATATATGGAAGGTTTGCTGAAGCTTGCTGCCAGTTTTACAGTCAGACTTTGAAATGTACCCGATGCAAGTATCTGCATTGTATCTGCGCAGGATTGAGTTCCGAGAATCTTCTGAGAACGCCAACCCTGATGTCGTTTTCCCAGTCTTTTTTTTTATCCAAGGGCGTTGGGTGTTGCGAGCATATTAGATTATAGATATAGATATGAGATATTTTTTTTAGGATGGAGGTGGAATTTACATGGAATCAATCAATGAGGTCTCAGGGAGTTCCGGAAAGCAGCCACTGACACTGTGGACAAAGCTGCGTACTGGCATATATTTGAGAAAAAAGTACTGCTGAGTTACGGGAAACTTTGTAGCCAATCGCTGGCAGAATCCAAAAGCTTTATGGATGTAATATTTCCCTAAATGACTTAATACCAAGGTCTGACCGAAGGCAGAAAGACACAGAGAAGGTGGAAAGCTGATATCTGGGCTAAAAATGAAGAAATTTGAAAATCAAAATTGACACAAAATTGCCTCCAAATTCTCAAGGTAGACTTAATCAAAACATTTTAAGATCACTTTGACAAAGATAAACTAAACAAAAGCAGATTCCATGTAAAGCCACGTTAAAAAGAGACTGGTAGCCTTTCACATTGGCTCAAAAAATTGAGTATTATAAAAATGAATAGCTTAATAATAAAGCTTAGACAAGGACAAACCTACAGCAGTGTTTTTCTACTTTGGGGTCGGGAGCCCGTGTCAGGTCACCTAGAGCAGTCGTTCTCAACTAGTCCCACCCTGATTCCCACATTTTACCACGGACATTAAATCGCGACCCACTTTTTTTTTCTTTTTTTTTTAATTCAACCAACAAAATTTTGTTTTTCAAAAATAGCTATATATATATGCAATATTTTTTCAAACATAAATCTATATATTTTCCTGTGTAACATGCATTTCACAGAATGCCTGTCAAAAGAAAAGTTTCTTTCAAAATAAAATACAACATGAGAGACAATAAGCATTTATTTTTAATTTTGACCACGACTCACTTTTGGGTCCCGACCCACCAGTTGAGAATCACTGACCTAGAGTTTAAATGGGGTCGCCTGAAATATCTAGTAATTGATAAATAAGAAAAATAAAAGAATACTGATTCAAGATACATTTTTTTTTTTGATGATTATTCCTTTTTCAAATTAAAACAGACAATCTTAAACAACTGTTCTATACCTTTACTCTGTCAAATATAAGTCTAGTTAATAATAATAATAATAATAATAATAATAATAATAATAATAATAAAAAATGCAGTTCATCTGAGCTACTAATCCTGGCTACTCTGTATTTGTAATACAGTGTCACAAACATGATTAAAAAAAAAAATCTAGAAAAAAAAAATCTTTAGGTTTGCCAGAAATTCTTGATATTAAAATGGGGTCACAATCCAAAAAAGGTTGGGAAACACTGACCTAATGTCTATAACCGCTGTAATAGTTTCCCACGATAGCAGGAAAGTTTCTTCTTCCAGATGAACTCATTGACCAAACTGTATAATTTACAAAAGAAAAGTTATGGAATAAAAAAATCGGCATACAATGGAATAGATATGAGAGTTTTGGGAGCGTGTTCATTTTAGCTGATTTGACTTAAGCTGCAGAAATAAAGGGGCAACAGTGTCCACTGTCCAAAAACATCTTACGGCTGAGCCCAAAAAGGTGTAAAATGTAGTTAGAACATCTGTCCATTCTTCCTTCCTTCCAATAGAGATATATAGAGATATATAAAGCCAGATGGAGTTGTTTTGAATTAGAAGTTACGTTAGTATTCTGAAATGTGGCCGAAGAAAGTAAGAGTTCTGAGAGTCACGGCAACGGATACAAAAATAATAATGAAATAATGAAAACTATAGTATGTATTAAATCCTCTGCATAAAGCTCACTAGCACATCTGGTTATCCCAGTTTTAAGGGGGTCTGCTTTTAGCACAAAGGCGAGAGGTTCAAATGCAATAGCTAACAGTAGAGCACCTAGTGTTATTAGTTAGCACAGAAGCTGTTTCAAAATCCAAAGCTACACGTCAGTTGTTTGCCTCGTTGTTGTTGGGAGAGTTGGAGACGTGAGTTTTCTTTGTCGGCCAACAATGCAAACAATGGTTTGTCTGTGTAGGTTTACCGTCTCTGTGAAGACGTCACATGGAGCTAGTTACAGTATATGGCTTTAGGGCTGATGACTCAGGGATTACAGTGACACACAGCTCGTCGCATGCACAGAATTGGCGAAAAACTGTCATTTATTATGAGAAACTGGAGTGTCTTTGATGATAATGGACAGTACTACGGTGTTTTTCATTTGATGGTAGATAATAAAGGTATTTGTATTTAAAGACAGAGTGAGACATTGTCTGTTTGTACATTTTGATCACATAAACAACACAATGGCCTTAACGACACTAATACATGGGCTAAGGTGGGCTACATTCAGGTTTTTGAATGTCTGTAATGCATGCTCATTGAAACCTAGTGTTTTACTATTGATACGAACTAATAGTAGTTTAACCAGCAACCCTGAAAACAGTAACAAGCAGGTCAGACAATGGCTGGATGGATAATAATAGTTTATTAGGACTTAGTGCAGTGGTTTTCAACCTTTTTTTGGACTGGCACCTCATTTTGACATCACAATTTTTTTTTTTATAATATTTTTTTTTTTTTTTATGATATCGTTTGTTTTCATACTGTATTTTTCTATTTCCTCTTTTCTTTATACTGCATTTTATTGAACTACATTATATTTGAATAGAATATTGTTGTTTAAGATTGTGGGTTTTAGTTTAAAAAGATGATAGTAAAAAAAATTCAAAAATATATTTTTAATCTGTAATAATTATAATTTTTTTTATTTTTTTTTTAATCAAATAATCAACATTTCAGGTGACCACATTGCAATTTCAGGTGACTTAACATGGGGTCAGGACCCCAAGGTTGAAAAACACTGACTTATTAGTTTCAAAACTAAGTTTGAAGTAAAAATCCACAAGTTTCCAAAAACTGACAAAAGGATCGATTTGGCCATGTTTTGGATTTGAAATTGCCTTTCCAAGTCTGTTCAAAACTACATAAAGAACTATAGTTTTGACATTTTAACACTTTACATCTCTTGTAGTATAACTTGCAGATACTGTAAATTGTGTAACAGGAAGATGGCAAATCAAATTGAGATTATTTGCTTAATAATTAAAAAATGTTAAAAGAATTGCCCCTTTTTTATCCTTCAGCACTAAACACCACTCTCTCTAGTGACCCTCGGCAGCATGGCTTTATTGTATAATTTACCTGAAGAAGGAGCAGTGGAAAAAGCAGTATGACATGTCTTGAGCCGTTGTGCTTTTTTTCTTTCCACCCAACTTGTTACGAGCCTTACTTTGGGGAATTGTGATGGAGACAAACACACTCTGTTTTGGCAGCCGGACCTGGTTTACCTGAGCCGCTGGTCCAAATAAAACAAGCAAGCGCTTCCCTGCAGCTCCTACCAAGTTCACATGATCAGCTGCACAACACGCCAACTGAATAGACTTAATTCCTAATCCATCCATTAAATGTAATTGAGACTGAAACGCTGCATTAGAGTCAGTCTGTAGGATTGAGCTCTGAGACGGAAATTGTGGGGATTAGAAAAATCTCCAATAGATGTATGTGCACATATTTATCTTCTGTGTGGAAATACCGCAGAAAGTCTCTCAGCAGAGCATCTGAAATTACCTTGTCAATCGTGCAGAAGCTGCAGAATAATTTCCCCCCCCCCCCCCTCTCTCATCTCACTAGCATACGAAGTCAGCGAAGGGGTCAAAACAAGCTGTGTTCACATGGATTTTAGGGCCGTGTGTCTAATGGAGGTTTAAATAAGATGAGGCCATGGCGTGAGTTTGAACCCCCAGTGACAGCATGTCACGAGAGAAAAAGCAAAGCCCTCAGCCCTTGCCCCAGCACTTCAACAAACACACAACTCCTCCACCATCATTTGTTGGAATGGCGCAAACATCGGCGACTAAAATAGAAGCACAAATATGGCAAAGTCCAAGTCTCTAACATTATTATTTTGCTTCTCTGGAGTTGTCAGCTTTCTGTCAGCGCTTAGGACTTATACTTCCAAGCTTGGAAAATGAAAATAGGAATCATTCGTCGCGTGGCCTCTGAGGGTCCCTTTTTAGAACAGCGCCAATATGTGACGTGTTTAGTGTGTCAAAGCTTATTAATTAATGAAAACTTCAAAAAAAAAAGTGTTGAACTGGATGATAGGTTCTTTGTTATGGTGGATTTGCACTATTGGAGTTTCATAAACTCTTAGTAAAGAACAGTAACACTTTAATTGAAGTTTTATACATACATTTTTTGGGTTGGTTGACTTTTTTGGCTCAAGTACCACCTTTATCTTATTTCTGAATCCAACTGCCATAGAAAACCATTTAAAAACAACTATAGAGCATAATGATGGAATGAACCAGTGATGACGCACATTTTAAAGAATCTCATTGTGTAAATAAGTGGAAAGAAACAGTATTTTGTGCAGTGGTTCCCAACCGTTTTTGGATCGTGAGCCCATTTGGATATCCAGAATTTCTGGCGATAATGTTCGAGCTCAGATATATATTTTTGTTGAACTACATTTATATTTCAAAGTGAAAGTATAGAAATACAGTTGTTTAGATTATACATTGTTTTAATAATAAAAAAAAAGAATAATAATGAAAATAAATAAAACTATTTACATTTTTCATTAATTTCAAGCGACCCCATTTAAAGTCCAGGCGACCCCACATGGGGTACCAATCCCAAGATTGAAAAACATTTAGTGGCTCCTGATTAGATTTATTTCTATAGTTTTTATCCTTTTGGATTGCTAATTTTTCACACTCTCGCTCTCAAGTACCCCATGTAGTGCCATCGTGTACCCATAGGGGTACACGTGCCCCCATTTGAGAAACACTGAGGTGGAGGGATCTAGTGGGGTTAGGTTTAGGGTAATGAACGACACTTAATGACGGCCTTCGTGACACCTTATTCATGCTAATGACGGGTGTCATGTCATAATAATGACAGCGTAATGTCAGCCTTTATGTATATAAAGCTTCACGTAAAGTGTTATTTAAATAAATTTCTTTTGACAAACAATATATAAACAATGTAAGATCAGTGTTTGGTTTTTTTGTGTGTGACTACAAATCAACACATTGAGACAAATCACAATTTGTCGAATACTAACATTACAACGGGGCCCCCCGCGAGACACGGCTCTATTACATTCAAATAACCTACTTAATGACTTTTACACGTGACTGTATTACATGATTGGCATGCTAATTATCAAAGCAGATAACCATGAAACACAGACTGTAAACACGTTGAGAGGTAATGATTGGACTCGATTTTGGACCAGTCACTTTTCCTTCACAAAGACGGTTGGTTGAAATCATCAGCCCCCACTATGTGATCTCATCAGACGGGGTCGCAGCCAAGGAACGGCAGAAGGACTTCACCTATTTACCCAGAAGCAATTTGTCTTCTTTATCTCATCATATATTTCAATCACAAAAGGCAGCCTTTAGGAATTTTATTTCATGGGCTGTAACGAGAGCTTGACCCTCGGCAATGCCACTTTCTCCGTCTTCTTCCACTCCACAGGCTGCTGTGATATCATGGAAAACCCTTCAGATGGTGAATAAAAGATGACAGAGGGAGAAAAAAAACATCCTCCACTGTTATTTTTAATAGCATTAATGAATGCTTAGTAGATCTTATTCAGACTCGTTGCCCGAGTGAAGGCGACATAAAAGAGGATGTCTCGTCCTACTTAGTAAAAAACATGCCACCCTGCTAGACGATCGGGTTCTTTCAGTGATCATTACTACAAGTCCGGAGTCTCTCGCCCTGCCACATTTGTACGCACACACTTACATAGCCATTCTGGATAAATACGCCACGGGTAATTATAGCAAGTAAGCGTGTCTTAGTGGAGCTGTCAGAACTGTAATTGCCAGAGGGATGGGGGGGCTATCGAGAGGCGAATCGCACTGCAAGTGCAACACTGGCAGTGGTGAGTGACTTTGATTATAAGAAAAGGCGGGAGAGATGGAGGTTATTACCCAAGTCCTCTTTGTATCTTGTATGCAATGAAAAAGAATGTCTATTAAACACGAGATAAGGGAGTTGTTTTAGAAAAGTGGTACCATAAATACCATTACCCTGTCGGTGTAGGGAATGCCCTTTTCCCCTCTTCAACCATCACTTACCACAACTCTAATATCTAGACGATGGTCATGCTTGAGTATTTAGTCCAGGGGGATATTACAGAACACTTGTCTGGGCCTAAAATGGGAACATTCATATCTGTTCACGTCTCACACGACACCATAAAAACACCTCTCATCTTGTTAGAATAATTGCTAAGGGTAAATTCTTGCAATAGTGCGTGCTCACTCAGCTTTTGCGGTCACGAATTGTCCATTTTTTTTTTTTTTTTTTTATGCCAGAAGCTTTCTGGGAGGGGGGGTAAATTGGGGGAGAAAAAGGTTTTTGAACTCAAGCCAAAAATGGCAATTTCTAATTTCTTGGAAATTCCCATCTGTTTGTGCTTGCGTGCATCATGGGGGAGGGTAACAGGATGAATGGGAGAGGAAGACCATACTCCAATGCAAATGATGAATTAGCTAACCTTCTTTTAACTCCTATTGTCCTCAGAAAATCAATAGAGACTATATAGGTAATCATAACAGTGCTCTGGGTGTGTGCATGGTTCAAATTACCACTTCCTCTCTATGGGTAATTGTACTGGACAACCTGAACGAAGTATTTTCATGCCGAAACACTTTACATACATATCCCTCCATGTTGCATGAAGCTAATTGCATTCCGCCAAGTTATTGTGCCACAACACCAAATATTGATTAAATGCTAAACATGCAGTGTAAGCGTAAGCGTGTAGGAGCGCAGGTAATTTGATTTCAATCACGATGCTGTGAAATGCTACGGGAACACTAACCTCTCCTGTCACATGCTAGTTTGAGTCCAGGTTTGAAAGTCACTGCATGGTTAGCTTAAATATCGGGTCAGAATAGCTTGATTGTGAGCGTTTGTCAACTTAATGAAAGTTGAACGCAATCGGCCAGCCTTGACCTAGCGTGACATCTTATCTCGGGCAGCAGTGAACACATATGTTTTAGTTGTTATTGGTTGATTTGTAAGTAAATAGTAATAGGTTCACACACAAGTATCAAACTGACAGACGATGGACACATTGTTGAACCAGTACAGGCAGATTTTAGGGTGCACACTGGTTCGGTGAAGGAGCACAGGGAAATCCTGACAATAGTTATGTTATTGTTAGTGTTATTGTTAGTGTCTCATGACAATCTTCCCCTTTTTGGCTCAAGTACCCCTTTTCTCTTACTTTTGAATGCAAGTACGCCCTTATGTCTGATTACTAGAGGAATTCTATGAAAAAAACAACTTTAGAGCATAATGATAGAATGAATGAGTGATGATAACACACATTTTAAAGAATCAATTTGTAAATAAATGGAATGAAACAGTATTTAGTGCCTCCTGAATAGATTATAGATATTTCTATAGTTTTTATCATTCACGGTGATCTCCCTCCTGATGTGGAACCTTGCGTTTTCAGTTTATGTTCGAATCAAGATAATTTCTATCATCATTTTTGTGTGTTTTTTAGGTGTCAAATTATTCTCTCCCCATGTGTGTGTGTGTCGTTTAACTGTTTGTCATTTTGTACATTTCTCTGTTTTTTTTTTTGTGTGTATTTTGTAGTGATCTATAAGAGTATTTTTCTGTGTGTGTTTTTGGTGTAATTTTGTGTATTTTGTTTATTTGTTTTGTCCTTTTTCTTATTCCGTATATTTTCTTTTGTGTGTTTTTGTTGTTGTTCTGTGAATTGCTGGTAATATTTAGTGTCATTTTTAAACTAAAAATAAACATTATAAATACTCATAATTTTTAATGCTTTCATTTGTTCATTTTTCTCAAATACCCAATGAGAGAGTGGAACACGTACCCCCATTTGAGAAACGCTGATCTAAGTAATCAACATTTTAAAACTTTCAATTGTATAATTTAAAATAATCTTTTAAAATTTGATCACAGGGAACAGTTGATCAGCTGCTATAAAAAAAATATTTTTACATTTACACAACACTGTTAAACATTATGCAGTATCTTCTGCCACACATGGAGGTAATTTAAATGTTCCTATCTTAACACCACATTTCGTATACCTCTAATAAAATGATTGTTGTTGTTGTTGTTGCACAAACAGTGCAAGAAAAAAAAAAAAAAAAAGCATGAAAATGATGAGTTGTTGTTGGATTGCTTCTCACATCAGTAATTGTGGTAAACACAGTAGTACAATTAGCAGATAGTTTCATTTCCCTTTAGCGAAAATGCTTATTTTCTCACTGAAAAGAAAAGCTGTTTACTGATGTGATGCAGCTCTGAGTTTAGAAAAATTAATTAAATGTCAGTCAGTTGTGGTAATTTTTCACATTCCAAATACTGACTTGTGTTCATAACTAGTTTAATGTAAGTCATTTGAAGGGGATTTCTTTTTTTTGACCATTACTGGGTCTTGGCCCATTTTTTTTTTTTTAACAATGTAAACTCCTGTGAAGTGCAAGATATAAACCCAATGCTGGTCCCATTTACATTGGACTCTGACTTCATATCATGCACACACTGTCAAACTCCACAACTCCTTTTGTGACCATATTGACGTGGCCTAAAAAGGAGGTATAATCAGACATTTTTCTTGGGCTGTGGGCTAGTTTGACATCAGCCTGAGTGGGTGTTAAGCAATTGCATTTCAGTTCTGCCAGGAGGTATTTTGAGGCTATAATCATAAATTCATCTTTTTTTTTTCTGAAACGCCATAGCCCTCTGACTCCAAGATCGAATGTTCAAAAACACAAACATCACAACAATCAAAAACCCCTCGTATTTGTTGTTTCACCCCTTAGATCACAACTCAAGGCCTGGGGGCGAGTTCTGGCCCTTTAGGGGAGGGACTTCAACCAAACAATTTTTCATTTTTTTTAAAATAGCTGTTAAAACACAACTCTATATATTTTAATGTGCAACTAGCATGTCACAGCATGCCTGTCAAAAGAAAAGTTTATTTCAAAATAAAAAAACAAGTTAACTGAGAGACGTTAAGTAGTTATTTTTTGACGAGCTATCTGCGACCCACCCAGTACAGGTCTGCGACCCACTTTTGGGTCCCGACCCACCAGTTGAGCATTCCTGCTTTAGAACATCCTATGTGGCCTGCATGAGAAAATTAAAAAAAAATGTGTAAATGACCAACTAAGGGTTATAAATATCGCAGTAATTACACTTTATAGTATCTCCAGCGTTCATAGTTTTCCCATGTGTATATCACATGATGGCAATCTTTTTTTAAAAGCTAAATTGTTGAAAGAACTCCAAAATCCTGCAATTTTCATCAACTTATTCCACAAGATTTCCCCAAATTATATAAAAATCTATCTCAAAATCAACTAAATTCAGGTGAAAATCCTGCATGAACTGATATCAGTCACTTATTGCTTGGATACTGTCGGTGCTTTACTTACTTAAATGTGGAAATGCAAAGTACTATAATCTGCGGACCACTTGAGATCAAACTGGTTCGTATTTGACACCCAAGTCTTTTTTCCATATAATCTATCTGAAATATGAATCAACCAGCTATAACAGTAGAGCTTGGTTAGAGTAAAGTGCTTGTTACACCAATGGTTTTTGATACATGTTAGATAACCCAAAAACAGTTCATGTCCTCGTCTCTTGCTTTGATTAATGTACCTTCTGGTATCAAAATAGGGCCCTAATTTTTAATGAAGTGCAATGTTCTATAACCTTTAAAGATTCATTTTGACGTGGCCAAACACATGAACAACATCACTGGGACAGTTTGACGTGAGTACTGAACAGAGCCAACATGTTGAAAATCTTGTGTCGAATTCAAGTAATCCAAAAAGTGCTTTTCGTCAAATAGAGGATCTAGCTTCTTGTGTTTGGTATTTCATCAGAAAAAGACTTTGCGGCATTGCTCTCTCTCTCTCTCTCTCTCTCTCTCTCTCTTTGCTGCATGCAAACTTATTACTGGAGACACTTGTAGCAATTCTCAACAAACATTATATTGTCACACTCTTGGAGCCAGCAATTGTGAACTCCTCAACGGTGTAGGGCTGTAGAAGAAGGCCTTGCACAATAACATTTTCTGCTGCCACGTCCTGTCATTGTGTTGAAGGGCTGCAGCACAGTCACCAAAACTCCACTTTTTTCAATTATATTTTTAGATGCAACTGTTTTGAACACGTATGTGAACAAACTTTCACATGTACCTGCCTTTTAAAAGGTATCTGTAGTCGTCATGTATACAATATCAAATGTTAATAATCAAACTATATGCACATTTAATGAAAAAGTCAAATTAAATAGAGATGGGCGATATTAACAGCCCACCAATATCATTGGTTGATATTATCCATAAAATGTATTATTGGTCTACGCCGGTATCGGTTTTCCAATCAATATTGAAAAACCAATATGTGTTGTTTAATGTTAAAATTAAATATGGCACTTTGTTTATAACTGAAGTTGAATAAGCATTCTTATTTTGTACAATGTTTATTTGTGGAATGACAAGTCATTGATTAATAAAGTCTTTTGTTAGCTGACTTATCCCTCAGTGGTTGAAGCTGTTTAAGGTTTTTGTTATTTGCTAGTTTTGCAGATATTTGACCTTATTGTCTGTCGTTTTTTTTATTGAAATACTAAGGAATTTCATCGCATTTTTCACTTGAAGGTAATTTAGAGTCGTTGATGTTTTTAGCAATAATTTAAGAAAAGTATAGCTGCCTCAGCTCACTCTTTAAAATCTGTCGTTGAATTTACGCAGACTCGTATTGTGCAGGACTGATTAAATTTGGAGTTTTGTTTCTCTCCATTTACGCTCAGCCACAATCTTCACAAACTCTTCTGTCGTATTTTCTGTCGTCTTGAATTTCTCTTATTTTTGATTTAGCTTTACATTCTTTTGTATTAAACTCATCCAACAGTTTAACAGCCGTCTCCACACTTAAAGTCGGTGTCATGGCTATGGCTTTAATAAACCGTGCACAGGTGTTGTCATTTATGTACCTTTCCCTAAGACACACATAGGTAGGTCGAACAGATGTTGCAGCCTCGACATAAATATGACACAGAAATGATCAGAGGGAGCTAAGTCTCTCACATCAACACCATTAGATATAATCAGATGGGCTGGGCGATATGGACCAAAAATCATATCTCAATATTTTTCTCATTATGGTTTTAAGTTAAATAAAGTCTTACCAGAAAGACAATTCCAGGTTAAATGTGTTGATGCAAAATGCCACACAGGCTAAAATAACATCACGGTGCTTTAAGATTGGTATAAGAAAAATAAATAACTTGTGAGTGTATCACAAACGTAGGTAACTGGCGGCCCCAGAAGTAAATACACAAAATGACAGCAAAAAAATACACAAAATTACTACAAAAACACAAATTAACCGAAAAATGCATGAAAGAAGAACACAAATATACATAAAAGAACACAAAAAACTACAAAAATGTACAAATAAACAGAGAAATACACAAAAGAACAAAAATAATACATAAAAGGACACAAAAATATTCACAATGGGACAATAGAAATACATACAAATAAAAAGAAACAAAAAGACAACAAAAGACAGAAAAGGAGAGAAAATACACAATGGGACAACAAAAATCGTACAACGTACATATCCAAAAAAGACACAAAACAACTCATAAACATATCCAAAATTACCAAAAAATACACAAAAAAGCACAGAAAGAGAAAAAAAATACACAATGGGACTGGGACATTCATTAAGAAATAGCTGCACAATATGTGCCACGTTTGGCTTTTTCTCCTATAAGGGACAGCACATGTGAGTGAGTAGTGTGGCTTGTTTAGGGGAAGGTCCGAGTTAGGACGCACTCGTGAATCCATCTAATTTTGCTTTTCATGTTCTAAGAAGTAGTTAAAGCATATGCAGCGACTCCTAAAATGAGTATTTTAATCCAAAATAAGCTGTAAAATAAAAAAAAATATCAATATAGGCTATATTGTAATTTTCTATATCGCCAAAATAGAAAACTCAATATATTTTGAATCTCAATATATTGCCCAGGTATCACGTGTTGCGCTGTGTTTATGTTGCTCCAGCACGCCTCAGTCAGATCCTTTGAAATGGAAAGTTCATCTGCTGTCTTTCCTCACGACTTTTTCCAAATTAGACTTTGTTCAATATTCGAGGCCTCGTCCTCGTTTCATGATAATCAAGTGATACACAAGACGCGACTCCCTCTGCGCAACCACTGCACATAATCTAACGCACAGAACCTAATGGTACTATAAATATTACACATTCAAAGCCCGGGCCCCCTGTGTAATCTACTCACGAGGGGATTCGTCAGTTGCTTGACTGATGGATCATGTTGGAAGGTAAACAGGAGCAGAAATGATAGTCTGGCGTACAGCCCTCTCTCCTCCTCTGAAAGTGCCGCCTTTCCCTGCCTGCATGCCACTCTTCATTTCCTTTCCCATTCAACTACCAGGGGGCAACAGGCAGCATTCAATCATCACAGAACCTGATAGCTGTAAATTGTATTCGTACGCCAAAAAATGCATAATCAACAGCGGTACTTTCTTATTCATAATCTTCTCTCTGGATTCTTTTTGCCTAATGCATTCAGATTCAGGTTAGGAACGAGGAGGAGGAAGAGGATGGTGGAAGAAGCAAAGCGTGAATGCAGAGAATGCTTTAGGCTCTTTCTAAATTTTGGAGATCCCCCTCCATCGTCTTAGTTGTCTTCACTTTTCTTGCATTGGTTCATCTTTGTCTATGAATGGTTTCAAATTCGAGGTGTAAAGAGTACTGATGTATCCTACTGAAGTGGAAGTACTGTTACTTGATTGAAATTGTACTCAAGTACACAGGGTTCCCATGAATCCTTAAGAAGTCTTAAAAGGCATTGAATTCATGAATCCATAAATGAGGCCTTAATTGCCATTAAAATGTGTTAAATCAATGTTTCAAAAGTCTAACACATAAGTATGATTTAATGATTGTAATTAGTCTCACATTTCAAAATAAACTTTAACATTTGTTTTTAATGTTTTTTTTTTATAATTGACTAATTTTTAATAATCGATTTCACCCAATCATGACAGCGGAACCAACTGTACAAACCAGTGACGTAGTTGCAGAGGGACTCTGTGCAGATGCGCGTCATACTTGTAGCAACTTTCAACAACATGGGTAAACGTGAATTTAACAAAAAATGCCTGTCCAACGAAGACTTTTCTTCATGGTTTTTATTTTTTTGTATTTTTGTTATTGTTTTATATATTTCTGGCTATTTTTGTAGTCATCTTATGTGTTTTTGTAGTGATTTTGTTTATTTTAGTCTGTTTTTTTTTGTGTTTTTCACTGTCATTTTGTGTACTTTTGTGTTTTTTTTTACTTTCGGGTCCGCCAGTTGCACGTCTGCACTAGACACTGGAAAAAAGTCCCCTAACCCTATGTAATTAATGTAGCGTTTCTTCCCCCAATTGTTTGTACTGTGGAGTTGGTCTTAAATGTAATTTCAAATGGCATTAAAAAGTCTTGAATTTCATTTGATTGAAGCTGTAGGAACCCTGAGTTCAAGTGCAAGTAAAAAAATAGCTCAATTAATACTCAAAGTGGAAGTTACAAGTTACTTTCACCCCCCCCATGTTTATTGTTGGTAATAAATCTTGCCACGGTTTCCTTGCATACAGTAAACATCTCATGTATAAACTTAAAAAGGAAGAGACTAAATCTTGCACAGTTAGAATTTAATTTATTTTCCACAAAGGCATCTGTATAAAATAAAAGGTTTGTCAAAATGCACAATTCTTTTTAAAAATAAAATAACACAAATAAATTCAATTCCATATGAAAAAAAAAAACCTGATAAATAATAATATATCAATTTAAATAAATCAATATTTAAAATTAATATATAAAATAACCACTAATAAATGCTTTGAGAAAACATACTTAAGTACAAGTAAAATTACGGATTTAGAAATATACTCAAAAAAGTTCAACTACCAATAAAAGCAACTCAGATTTCATCACTGCTTTTATTTGTAATATTGCATTATTTTTTTTATTTTTCTTTATTTGTTTGTCTTATGTAAAGAGGCTTTGAGTCCCAAAAAGCACTATATAAAATTGATTTATTATTTATTATTATTAGTTACTTTCACCCCCCAAGTTTATTTTTTGGTAATAAATCTTGCCACGGATCCCTTGCATACAGTAAACATCTCGTGTATAAATTTAAAAAGGAAGAAATAAAATTTTGCTCAATTGAAACGTATTTTTCCACAAAGGCATCTGTATTAAATACATTTTTTTTTTAAATAAAATCAATAAATTCAATAAAACTTTTTTTTTTTTTTTTTAAATTATGTAAAGATATATTTATGAACTCAACAACATAATAGGTAGAAACCACAGAGACCATTTAATGGTAATAAAAAAAAAATATCGCAAAGATAATCATTTACTTTGTAATGGTTGGGTGTAGAAATGTAATGAATTACTTAACCGGTAATTCATTTAAAACGCACTGAAGTACAAGTAAAATTACTATTTTGAAAATATACTCAAAAAAACTCAAACTCAATTACAGTAACGTGAGTACTTGTAATCCATTACTTTCACCTCTGTTTAAAATACCTGATTAATATTGTGTATAGATCATCCATCTTCCCGTTTCTTCTCCTGCATGCATAAGTCTACATAGCTGTATTTTCAGTGGATGATTATGCTGTGTGTTGGCCAGGCGTACCATGTTCGCAGTCATCTTTTCATAGTGGTTGTCGCTTCACCGCGGCTCACCTAGTCGGATGTGGAAAATGTTAAATGCATGAGGTTGTGTACAGTAGTCCTTTTCCGACAAATGGCCCTTGCAGCAGCATTGGAATTCAGTTAGCGAAGCAGGCAGCATGCGGACATGCATTTTTTCCCCCGCTGAGACACGTTGGGAGTCTGTTGTGTGCCTCCCCTTGGCCACCACAAATATTTTGGAATATGTCAGAGTGCAGGGTTTTTTGTGTTTTTGTGAAATTGAGTGCACTAACCGGGTCACAGCAGGCCGATTAAATGAAAAAGAAAAACCTGTTTATGCATGCCGCTGTGCATCCCCAATTATGCACAACGCTGCACAATTTTATTCCTGATGCAAACCATAGGAGATAATACATATTGCATGGCTTTGCATGTCTTCTTTTTCCAGTGCTGGTTATCATCGTTTTTACTATTACTGCGTTTATGTGGGGCACAAAGGGGCACCGTTGCCTCTAAATGTTGGCCAAATTTTAGTGAACCTAGATTCATTGAGTCATTTTAAAAGCCAATCCTTAATGATGATCTGCTATGTAAATTTCCACTAAAATGTGTTTCCAACCCACAAGTTTGATTGCACTAAAACCTGACTGAGGCAAAGTGCTCCAACTCTACTCAGTTTTTATTCCCTAATGCTAAATTGAGTACCTTAGCATTAACCTCACTCATAACTCGCACAGATCATTTTAACGCTAGCTCCCTTAAAGGCCCCATATTATGCTATTTTTCACCCTTCTCCATTTGTTTTAAGAACCCCAACAACATAGGATTTGAGGTTTATTTTCCCAAACTCACCTGTTTTCCAGACTTTTAGGAAAGTGACTTCCTGAGCAGTTCTGAAATTGGGCTGTTTAGGGGTCCTACTTATGCAAATTCATGAGTGGGCGTGTCTATAGATGCTGTTGAGCCTGCATGCCTCGCTCTTTTACGAGGGAGATCAGTGATATTTTGCTATCCCCAAACTGTTGTTTATTGTTTTCAGCCAAAAAACTGCACGTTACAGTAAAACACATGGATATTTAAGCGGCTATTGTTATTGTGAGTCGGTCTCAGCGCTTTAGGGTCCGCGTTTATCTCAGCAGCAGCAGCAGTCAGTCAAACTCTCACCGGCGTGTTAAGCTGATAATTCACTTCATCCTCTGCTCTTCTAACAACAAGAATGGTGCATTTAAGTTGATAATCATTTGTTTTCTCCAACCGCTGCGTCGCATTGCGTCACGAACACGTCAGATCAGCGATACAAGGCGATATAACAGGTACTATAAATGTGGCTGCTCACTGCTCGTCTCAGGGATGGGTTAAATGCCGTGTATGGAGCTTTACATATATGATAAAGTACAATATATTTCTTTTTACTGGAATGGCAGGTTACACAGAAGTGCCTGAACACATGTCACTGCGCTGAACCACAAGATGCACTGGAAACCACAAGAGTGGAGTACCCCTCCGCATGAACAAACAGTGCTTACGCTACAGTGTATGTTCACTGTGGAGGCGTGGCACCGGCAGCAGGGAAGTTCTGTATTTAGTTTTACCGGTAGCCATCGCTCGCAAGAAAAACAATGGCGGACTTTCACAAAAGTTTTCATCAGGTTGGGGGTGGAGTCTATCACCTATCTCCTATCACCGCTCAGAGGAGGTGTGCCTATGAAAATGACTCCTTTGTTTACGTCACGACAGGAGCTAATTCTGAACAGCCTGTGTGAGCACCGTTTTACCAGTGGGTGGGCTGCAGAGACCATTGCAGGAATCATTTATTTTCCTCATTCTGAGAGTTGGCAGGGTCAGGGAGAACATCAGTATAGATCAGATCGGGAAAAAACGTGTTTTTCATAATATGGGACCTTTAAAAGACAGACAAGTTTACTGCCGGATATGGGATACGAAGTAGTTGTCCTTAAAAAAGTAGTAACATTATGATTATGGACCTTTTTTGATCAGTTGTTCCACTATTACGTTTCACTGATGCTTGTGTGGATTACGTTTTAACAAATTATTCAGGTATAACATTGTCAATGACGTGACACCTAAATATTTTGTCCAACTACTTATGTTTTTATTAAATAATGGTTTAAATGCATAAAAGATAACAAATATGTAGTAACTTAGTATATATGCGCTCACTTTGATTTATTTATTTATTTATTTTAAAGAAATACTAAATGCTGTAATTTACTCTGTTTTTTAAAGTGTCAAAATATCAAGTGCAACTGTTTGGCCATGACTGCTGTATTGAAAAAATCTTTAAAATTACTCTAAATCTATTCAAATGTATTTATTCATTAATTTCTTCGTAGAGTGAAACTAAGTGTTTATTTTGAAGATCTGACTGATGAATGAATAAGTCCAGTTTTCTGTTACAAACACGATGAAACGTCTGACGCGTTGGAGGCGGAGTCTGAGGCATTGGAGGCAGAGTCTGAGGCGTTGCTTGAGGTGGAGATTAGAGGTTAGTGGTGGACTTGATGGTTAAGATAAGGGACTTTGAGTTTAAGGTCATCTTCGAGGCAGAGTTTAAGGCGGAGTTGAGGAGTTTGAGACGGCGTTAAGGTGGAGTTTGACGTGGTGTTTGAGAAGTTTAGGTTGGAGCTTATTTAATGAACAATAATGGACATTTGGACACATTTGTTCAATTGTATTTCTTGCCCTATTTTAGTTGCACTATAGTACTGTATAAGGTGTATTTATTTCCCTCATAATATCCATGGAAACCTTGCCAGATAGTGCCCTTTTTATGAAATACTGTGAAATCCTTATACCTCTTTGACACAACTATTTCTGAAGTTTGCAGCAGGGTCACATTTTTCTTTAGCTGTGCTTTAGGCGACAGGATGTTAGATTACGGGTTTGGGTTGTTGCAGATTTAAGTCTCTAATCATAACTGTGAGCTGGTCTGTTCCATTCACTAGACCATCCCACCCCACCCTCCGCTCTGTGTTCTGTTGTCTTCTTGACCTCCTTTTTTCTTGATAGCTTTTACCTTTCCCTCCCCCCCTCCCCACCTTCCCCTCTGTTGGAGCATGATCACGTTTTTATAGGCCCTTCCCTCTTCTCCTGGATTTCCTCCTTGGAGAGGTCATCTCTTAGCTCCTTGCCAAGCATTCACTCCTGAGATTAGCTCTTCATTTACACACGCATGTATCCAACCCACTCATCCACCCAGTAATGCACACCCACACTTATACTCACCGACTGCTGCCACACCCCCAACGCCAGCAGGCGTTATGTCCTTCAAAAGCAATCGTCCCGTGTTTTCGCCTTGCTCCGTTCACCTGCTAAACACCATGTGTGGAACTTTACACCGTGATTTGAAGTGAATATTACATACCACATGATAACACCGATTTGCACAAGAAGGCTCGATTACGATGGTCGAAATGCTTCGTGATACTGTATCAGCTTCCCTGTGTGCACCTGGCTGACAATATGGGTCAATATATCATGCCACGAAAGATAGGTCAATGCTTTGTTTTTATCTCAGCTGTGTGGCTAAAAGCAGATTGTGGAATATATTTGTGTGAAGATTCTCCAGGTGCTGTCATGCCAAACTGGGAATGTGCTGCTTTTGATTATAGCAGCGATTCTCAACCTTGGGGTCAGGAGACGCTGGGAGGGAGTCGCCAGATGCCTTCAAGAAACTAAGAATATTTTCTGAACAGCCCATTTTGGCTAATTTTTACCCTTTTTCTGCAACCACACCAAACTTGGCATATTTTAACCTATTTTCATAACTTTTTTCTTGCCATATTTTTGCTCCTTTTAATGCTTTTTTTTTTGCTACATTACTCCCATTTCTGCCACTTTTCCATCAAATTTCAATGCCTTTTACGTCTTCCACTTTCACAACATTTTTGGCAGTTATAAATTCTGTCCACCACTTTTCCCACTTAATGTCACATATGTTGACCCATTATTGTCACATTTAACCATATTTCAAGCTTATTTTTGCCAATTTAACCACATTTACAATTTGTCATACTCATTATTCACCAGTTCAAACTAATTTTTCCTACTTTTTTCTGCCACATTTAAGCCAATATTGACAATTTGAACCCCTTTTACCACTTTTTCTGTCCATTTTGGCCACTCTATTTTGCATTTTTTTAAAATCCCATTTCACCACCTTTTCCACCATTTTTGGTCACTTTTAACTCATTTTATTTCTCATTAAAACAAGGATTCACATCTTTAAGATGACTTTATACTAGGGTGCAAATAATAATAAAGTTCTTGGATAACAGTGGATATTATTCAGATAAATAAATAAATGTGGTTATCACAGATTCACCGAACAATAAACCATCATTTTGTTGACTTTAGTCCCTCTTAGGGTGCGTTCACACCGAACGCGACTGAAGCCACTGCAGTTGCTTCAATTACCTGTGAGTTGTTTGAACATTGTGGTGCTTTTTGATCGCTCCATCACTTAATCGCACCAGTGACGTGATGACCAGGGAACAGTGTGTGTCCGCGACAGGGGAGAGAGAGGGCTGATCAGTTCTTCTCCAGCCATACGTTTACAGTATTTATCATAGACGGTGCCGCTTTTACGGTTTAAATGATCAACTTACTGTGTTACTAAAGGATGAGTTCACTCAGAATGTATCCTTATTCAAGGAGTTAACTGCTTTAATTTTGCCCTGGTAAGTTGAGGATGTGTACAGCCCCCCCGCTGCAGCTTTCTCACTGTAGCGGGAAGGAGGGGCTGCTGCTTCGGCTCGACAGACAGTGAAGGACGGGAAAGTTGTTGCTTGAAGTCGCTCGAAAAGTTCTAATTTTGAAACTTTGAGCGACTAGGTTGCGTGGGACCTAGTCACCAGAATCGCGCAAGTCTTGTCGCTTGAGGTCGCGCCATTTACCTTGAGTTTCAATGTAATCTAGTTGCTTCAGTCGCGCACCTTCATAGATGGCCCTGTCGCCACATGACTGTTCTTCAATGTTCATGATGTCTGTGTTCAACCACCTTCAGGTACCAGTGGGGTCCCCGGTTTCTGGAATCTTTATTTTGGGGGGTCGAGGGCTGAAAAGGTTGAGAACCACTGGATTAAATGGTGCACCCTTATTTGGATAAGGAACCTCGCTATGAGCGGAGAGGTGACCTGAGAACCAGCTGTTTTCCCCCGTCGTTGTACAACACAAGCACCAAGCAAAATGGTGGCAATTACCACCCCAGTAGCACCTCATTGAGCCACACTGCAGTGGGTATAACACATTGCTAATGTAATCATATAATGCTGCACACTCTTATGGGCTAGGCTTAATGTCGAGTGTGTGTCATTTGAGAGGCCGCTAACACTGTAAAAGGTTCCGGCTGGTTTATGAAGGAACATGTTTATTGTAGCATGCATTAGGCCCATTACCCTTCTGCTGGAGCCAGGACCCAGCCAGCTTCCCAGGGTCATTCCTCAAAGTGACACGAACTGCTTGACATGACCAAAATTGACTCATCTCAAAATACTCCAGAGCTAATGGAAGACTTGGTTATTGACATCCATACCCATACTGGTGTTGTGGATAAATCCCCCGTCAGCAACTATCAGGGAAGCTATTTTAGTCTTCATATCTCATGTTTGATTTGTGTTTACATGGGCATTTATTAGCAGAGTGCTTTGGAGAATGGCCTCTTGTTTTGTCAACTCATCATTTCAAGCAGCTGCATTAACCCTATAATCATGTGTTGAATGACCATTGCTTGATGTCCTTCCCAAAATGTGAGTGCTGCAGCTTCTTTTTTTTTTCATGCTCCTCCTTTTAATTTATCTAAAAAAATAAAAAAATAACAGTGCAGTCAAAGAAATCCCAGCAGTGAATTGAAAGTTTTAGAGGTTTCAGCAAAAGGCCGACACTGCTGATGCGCTACAATATTAATGCTCAAGGAGCCCATCACCTCTAATTACATCTGCTTTGCTTGATGCTACCAAGAGGTAGTAGTGAATAACAATACCAAGCGACTCCTAACTGTTATGTTACTTCATCAGTGAAATAACATCATTAGGAGCGGGAGCTTTCTGAATAGTGATTGATCCTGGGGTTTGGCTAGGTTCAAGGTTAGCTAAATATGCACGTTTCGGCATTTCTCATTGGCCTTTTATTAAATAAGTAATGGAGCAGTTTCCATCTCGGAGGTGTGTAGCAATCTTCCCCCTGCGTTCTCTCATGGCGGGTCAAATTTAATCAGTACTTGTATGTTTTCCTCAATTTATCCACACTCGGAGGAGGCAGCTTCGCCATTATCATGCAGGGAAACATTTGTTGTTGCTTGATTACGCTAATGGGAAAGCACACGCGGATATGAAATGTTTCACGTTATTGAAATTAAACCTAATTGCTGATGGCATCTCAGGTTAATTTGTATTCCCTGGCTATGAAATGTGTCTGTGTTTGTTTTTGTGTGCTGAGCAGGATCTAAGTGACTGCAAAATATACAGAACAGGAGAGGAATCACAGGGTTCGGCTCTCGCTTTTCTGTAAAGAAGAGGATGATTAATTGTATGTGTATAGTATCTTTAATTTGCCATTGAGAGTGCGCTTGTTTCGGCCCCCTCGGTTCTAACATGATATCAGGGTCATGGAAGCACGCTTGGCTCCTTCATTGGGGGCCAGTGATTAAAAGCACTTCAATGCAGAAGCACACACTTTAGATGAGGTTAGCCTGCCTTGAGCACCTCCTTAACCAACTAAAGGATAAAAAAAAAAAAAACATAGTCTAAAGATTTCTGGGTAGATTCTTTTATATTTTTGTCTCAGTGATACTACGCCTTTGTTTCTGGCTTCTTAATTATTGATGTTGATAGCTTTCGTTTCGTGCCAAGTTCTCTATTAAAGGCTTGCTGTTAATTGTGAAGGCACAAAAACAAAGATAAAGGAAAGACGATTTACGGCCTACATTCGTAATGCACTCCTGACGTGCAATGATGGAAATGTTTATTGTCCTAAATTTACCTCGCTGCTCAACAGATTACACTCACTGAGCGTTTAATCCCTAACACTAACATATATCTTTAAGAGATGGGACGCTAGATTTAAAAATTGTTTTTTTTTTTTTTTTTTTTTCAGAGTTCAACCAACTAAATTTAGTTTTTTCAAAACCAGCTGTTGAAAACGCATATATAATCTTTTTCAAACATAAATCTGTATATTTTCCTGTGCAACATGTCTTTTATTTTGAAAGAAACTTTTCATGCTGTAAAATGCAAGTCCAACATGAGACATTAAGTATTTATTTATTTTTAACCAGCTGTCCGCGACCCGCTTTTGGGTCCCGACCAGGGTTGAGATTAATTATAATTGTAATCGTGTATTTGATAATTAATTACAATTATGGCATAATTATAACTGTAGTTGTAATTTTAAAATGCGTTGCTGTTGTAATCATAATTGACATGTCACTGAGTTTATATAATTCACTTTGTGATTGTAATTGGCATAAAAATTCTATAAAATCTGTCAAGTATGATTGAATTTAACACAAAACTTGGGATGAAAAACAAATTAGATGATGGATCATGTTTTTTTTTGGTGTATTTTTGATTTTGATTGAAGGCATGGGTCAAAATTGAGCCGTTATCATAAGAGATGCTAACAGAAAGCTTACACAAGAGGAGTTTTATTGATTTCATACTCAGTATTTGTGATTAATTGTAATTGAACTTTAGTAATTGAGAATGTAATTATAATTGACTTTCAGGCGATAAAAAATAATCACAATGTAATGTATTTGGGAAAAAATGCTGTAATCGTGACTGAATTGTAATTCGAAAACGTAATTGTAACTGAATATTTTTTAATTGACCCTAACCCTGCTCCCGACCCACCAGTTGAGAATCGCTGCTAAATAGTATACATAAAATAAATGTTGTCATTATGTGGAAATGTGGGCTTTTTGAAAATGTTAAACTGGCTTTAATCTGCCTTCCATAAAGATGGATAGTTACGCATTCTTTGTGAATATGCAGGACAGTGGGTTTCCAACACCAGGAATGAAGACCTCTGCATCATACAGTATGAAAGCTCACTGGGAACAGCTGATCAGCTTTCATATTCAGTCAGTCAGCTATGAAACAATTTGAGTTTCTCACTACATTATCAGTCCAACGCCAACTTAATTCATACAGTCATGGGTCTTTAATGGCTTCCAGGCCTCAGAGGACATAGAAGCGATCTACAAACATGGTAGGGACATTGTGTTGAAGATGATTCTACTGGTTTTAACCGTTTGTTTATCAGCTAAATGAAGACTTTTGAAAATGGGCTTGTTGACACGAGAGTACAAATCATTTTAATTTGGGGTGTTTTGTGAACAAAGCCAAATAGTTGAATCATAAACAACTGGCTGATTAATCAAAAAACCAAAGTAATCACAAGTCATTTCTTCACAGCAAACAGTGTCTTGTTTACACATGGAGCAGGTTTTTGGTATTCATTTCAAGTCTCCCTGCTGGCCACCTAAATCTCATTTTGTTATTCACTTTCCCTTCAGCTTAGTTTATTCAGTCATTTGTTACAGGCATAAATGTCTGACTCTTAAGCAGTTAAATGGAATGCTTTTTGGTCCTTTTATGGCCTGGTACCATTTATGTTGTGAAGCTAAATGTATGAATATAGTATAAAAATCAACATCTATCCATAGATTTAAAGAAACAGTTAAATATTCTCGAATGGCCTTTTGTTACTTTTCTTATAAATGCCAACTTTTGTACATTTTCTTGCAGAAATGATGTTAGCCGTAGGTTGGGGATATCTGCTCTTTCATGCACTAACCTAGTGGTTCTCAGCTAGGGCTAGGCGATATATTGAAATTCAAGATATATTGAGTTTTCTATTTTGGCAATATAGAAAATTCCAATATCGCCTATATTCAATTAATTTTTATTTTATAGCTTATATTGTATTCAAAAACGTTTTAGGAGTCACTGCTACTTCTCAGAACAGCATGACAATTGTATTCCCATTGTGCATTTTTTTCTCTTTTTGTGTCCTTTTGTGTATCCCTCCATTTATTTATAAGTTTTTTTGTGTGTATTTTTGTTGTCCCATTGTGCATTTTATTTCTCCTTTTGTTGTCCTATTAAGTATGTGTGTTGTTCTTTGTGTATTTCTCTGTTAATTTGTGTTTTTGTATTATGTACTTTTGTGCCCGCGAGTTGCCCATTTTGCATCAGCAAATTTACCCTGAATTGTCTTCCTGGAAATACTTTTTTTTATTTAAAATTATTGAGATTTATGTCATATATCGCCATTTTGAGAAAAAATATTGAAATGTCGCCCAGCCCTATTCTCAACCTTTTCTGACCGCGACCCCCCCAAATAAAGGTACCAGAGACCAGGGAACACACTATACCTGCAGGTGGTTGAACACAGACATGAACATTCAAGAACAGACATGTGGAGACGGGGGGAATAAAGGGGAGAGTGAAAGTGTCAATGTTGAAACAATTAGTTAAAACTGGAAAATAATGAGCATGACAAATCTTGAATGTGGTTAAATTGGCAAAAAATAAGCATAGAAAAGAAGTTAAAGGTGACAATAATGGGTCAACATATACAGCATTCGGTGGTAAAAGTGATAGAAAAGGTTTATATGTGCCTAACATGTCTTGAAAGTGGAAAAAATGTACAGAAAAGGCATTGAAATTTAATGGCGAAGTAGCAGAAATAGGAGTAATGTACCAAAAAAGCAATAAAAGAAGCAAAATAATGGCAAGAAAAAGTGATGGAAATGGGTTAAAATTTGGCAAATTTGGTGTAATGGCAGAAAAAGGGTAAAAAAAAAAAGGCAATTTGTTTCTTGAAGGCATCCGGCGACCCCCTCCCTGTGTGTCATCGAGAACCGCTACACTAACCACTGACTGTGTCCTCAGACAGCAAAGGATTACTCTGTACCACATTAAACAATAATGATGTAGTGCTGCATTAAAACCTTTGTTTTCATCTTGATATTATGACTCCCACGTAGTGCGACGGTAGCGACCTGTCATCCCCTCATATAATAGTGCTATCTACTGTGTTTACATGGGGGAACTCTGGGTCTGATTTGCCACACGGAAGAAAGGGCCGTAGTGAAATATGCAGAATAAGGGACTTTGTACTATCTGTAAAAAGGATCCAATGCGGGGCAGGTCAGGAAAGCGATAATGGTTGGTGGTTCTCATGCAGAGCAGAGTCATAAATGTAGGAATCAATGTGGCGAGCACCCCCCCCCCCCCCCCCCCTCCCCCATCTCCTCATATGAGATTATAGAGGTGCCAACTTCAAACCATTCTCACAAGAACTACTCTGTTTTCTGAAACAAGTGGAGGATTTTAAAACCATCAAAGATGCTGCTCGTGACGGCCAATTATTCTTCGTTGTTCTCATTGAAATTAGAGTACACTGCGTTCAGAAAAACTGGCAGTCGGAGATGTATTACATGAAGTTACTAGAATTTTGTTGATGTGCTGCTTCATTTCATCAAAGCAATTTCTGCCTGATTTCCCTGCAGGAAGCTGAGATGAAACAACCGCTTTCTCGTCACTCCCTCTCTTCTACGTCTTGACTGCTCTTTCATTTTTGTTTCAGACGTTTTGGAAGCCCCGTGTGAGCGCATCACATGTTCACAATGTATTGTGTAGCATGTGTTGACTTTTTTTCTGCACTCCAAGTATTTATCACGTAGAATAAAATATGCAGCCTCCATCATTGTTCCAAATAAGTGCCTTAGTCTTGAAAGTGACAGGATTGTTCTACCTTACTACTTTGTACACAGCCCTTCATGCTGTTCCTTCGTAAGGACATGATTAGAGAAGTTCTGGTTATAATAGGTGTTGTGGCAGTGACCACACTTCTTGTCGGAGGACTAGAAAAAGTCAGAACTTCACTCAGCCAGAGCCACAGGGAGGCTAACAGAAGGATAGGCCCTGAGTCGGACAGTGGGACGCTAACATCAAGCTTTGATTCATAAATCTTACGGATATGTCACGGCCTGTAGATCAGACAATAAAAAAGGGGGAAGCAAACAAGGGAAGGAGAAAATAACTTTCTGAGATGTTGACGAAAGCAGCCTGGACATCTGCTGGAACCGTCCACTCTGTCTGGTCACAGGACTAAGACACAACCTCAGAATAAGTCATTTTTCACATTTTCAAGTGGTACCTCCACCTTTATTTTGATTTCCTACTCTTCTTTGTTAGTTATAGCTGAAAGGACTCTTGGGCCACTTTGATAGAGTAGTAATGACACTAAAAAGTGTCAAGGGCTTGCTTCTGAATTATCTCTGAAAGCTGTAGATTTAAAATATTCTTTGACCATTTCTTTAAGAAAAGGTAAAGTTGCCGTTTGCAGTAAAACTAAGTGTCACAACTGCCTGTACCAGATCCTTCCTCAGAACTGTGCATGTACCGATGTAATCCCAGGTTGTTTTATCAGTACCGCGATAGCTACTATTTAAAGAAGGGATAACTTTTCAAATGGCCCGGGGCTTTAAGGAAGGTGGGCTTTACAGAGCCGACGTCTGATTTTATGAAGCAACCTGCTATTGTCAATCAGCAATTCATTATTTCTTTATTGCGCTTAAGGTATCTGTACTATTTGAAACAGCTGCTTGTCAAACTTGCTCATTTTTACGGTTGTAGTTTTTTCTGAGACAATATTCAAAGTCAACCGCGAAATATCCATTCATTCATTCAGTCAATTATTCATTGGCAGTGGCTATTCATATGGTTGCCCTATCAGTATACCGACATTCTATTTGTACGCAGGGCCCCTATTTGGCCAGTTTAGGTCACGTGATAGGTCAGTCATTGGCCAGTTTAGGTCTCGTGACTAAGACTAACTCGCACCCTAAACCTAACCTTAACCCTAAGGTGCTACTTTTTTGTACTTCGGTGACTGTACCAATCGAAACTTTTTTATTTATTCCATCAGTCTGGCATTCATTCAATTATATTCTCATCTGTTGTGTACAGTAATGTGAACTGAAACTTCCTAATCCATCTGCAATGCTTGTAAATGGAAGGTCATTGGTTCGAATCTACTGTGGGCCAAAACTTTGGGACATTGAGCAAGTCCATTAACCATAACTGCTTCCAGGTTGCCATTCCAAATGAACTTGTTCTCAATGACTTACCTGGTTCAATAAAGGTTAAATATACAGTATATAAATTTTTAAAAATGCTTTGATGGCGTGTTTCTCCCAATGCTGTTTCCTACGCCACGGCTTCCATATACACAGTAACTTTTAAAGGTCCAGTATTTTGACTTTTTACAAAATGTGGAATTGCATGGGAGAGAGGAAACAGAATGTTTTCAACTTTGGCCCTCTGAATGAGGCTAAAGGGATGTATAGCACTCTAGCAAAATCATTATAAAGTGATTTTTTTTTTTCATAATACTGCCCCTTTAAGGGACTTCAGATCACGATCAGAATGCAGACATGAGCAGGAAATGGTTCATATTTTGGGCCCGGACTATACTTAGCACTATAAGTGCCAAGAACTGTCTGTCGGTATATAGCCTATGAAGAGAAATAGATGTAAACCTCATTTAGAGTGGTAAATCATTCACTGCACAGCCGGCACACAGAAAGAAAAACACCCTTTACAATGTCCATTAAATCAGAAAGAAAAGGAAGAAAACAAGTAAGAACTTGATTGAAAGATGAAGAACAGCGCTTCAACCAATGACTTTTTATTTATTTGTAATAAATGAGAAAGATTATTCAAATGTATTTCATGGGAAAAGGTAATGTGGATCATCTATTTTTTGAACTATGAAAAGAGGCCAATCATTTTGCCTCTTTCAAAGTGTTAAACCAATGGTAAAGTAAAATAGCAGGAACATTTCCAGATACATTGCTCTAGGGTTTATATATTACATGTACATTACATTTCTCTCATAAAATAATTTCTAAATCACTGGTCTTTTGCCAGAAAGTCTTGTAGTGTTTGTTGCTGAAAAATTAAATGTCGTCTGATATCCAGTATATCGTCAGGGAGATAAATCAAAGATCAAAACTTGAAACTTTACCACATTTTGCATCATTTTCTTCTGCATCAAATCTGCTTTATCTAGTTTTCTCTGTTAGTTTTGATGCATTCTACCCCTTTGTTGAGGCAATGGCTCCTTGTCTTTAGCACAGCATGCAGTAGGCTCTGGCCCAGCAGCATTTACACAGGAGTCTGCAAGTAAACCGGTGGTTATATGGTGTATCACTATCAGACGGCATAGATGATATGGAATCTCCCAACTTATCTGAAATGTCTAATAAATGCTAATAAACTGACCACTATTAGTTGGATTTAGTTTTGGTAGATGTAACCTATAACTTGTCTTGGTTATGAACTGTAGCTGCCCTTGTATTACAATTTTTTGAGGAAAACAGCACAAGTTTTTATTACATAATAAAAAAAATAAAAAATAAAAAAAATCCACTAATCTAATACTCCCGCTTCAAAAGAATGGAAACAAATCCCTTGGTTTCATGCAAATATTCTGAAATAAAATTAGACTTTGAAACAATCTAAATCTGTTTATTTTCCCTTGCCTTTCAACCCGCTTGGCAACTCATCCAAGCAGTTTCTGTCGTCTGTAAAAAAAAAAAAAGGATTGTTTTGAATAATTTAGGCTACCTTTTTCAATAGTGTAGTGGAATTTGTGTAATTCAAAGATTAACAGCACAGAACAGCGCTGTGTTCCTCTTCAAGAAATCCCTAGTATTTGTTAAATAATGTATGTTGGAGCATTAGACAGTGAGTGGCTGATGCACAGGGGTTGGGAACGAAGATTACAGTGGTTGATATGACCTTTCCTTTCATGAAAAATTTACCGGTCTGATATAGAGCTGATGCGTCAACAGCCAATGAGGAGCGAGACATTAACCGCATACACTGTTGAATCAGGAAAAAACTGTTTTTTTTCCCCCTGAAACTTAATTATTCAAACCTTATACATTTTTATGGATTATAGCAAGCACAACCTTTTTTCTTTGAACAAAGATGCACTTTCCTTTCTGCTTTCTTCACCCAGAAGGTTCTTCCACAGACGTATGATAGGAAAAAAAGGCAGCAGTTGGCGAGTAAACAGTGCTAGCCGGTGGGTACCATTCCACTTGCTGGTTTGATGTTGGATCACCAAGATGCTCTCCAGTGCATCAAAACGCTGCATCTCTTCAGCGAATCCAAAAAAATCACTCTGCATCCGGCTTGTATTTCAAAGCACACAGTATCTTGGAAAAATTTCCAAACTTTTCCCAAACTACTTCTGCTGCTCAGGCAGGTATGTAATCATCAGCGCTTTGATGTCGTAAAAAAAAAAAAAAGTTAGTCCCTGCTCCCGCTGTCATTTTCCTCTGCCAAATGAGTCACAGATGAAAAATACCATATTATACAGAAGGGCCGTCAAGCTGTCACATAGGTAATGAAGTTGGTCCAAACCATTTGTCTTATTTTGTCACGCTTTTCCCCTATTAGTCATACCGCGCTAACCATTAGCTCCTTGAGAACCCCCTTCAACCAAGGACACGTTGGTTCTCACTCCAAGTGTTACTGAGGCCGACTGACTTGCCGTTGAAGATGACACAGCAAAGGGGTGAGAAGAGAGACGAAGAAGAAGAAGAAAGGAGAGGTGGAGCACGGTTGACAGATGGGAGCACAATCCAAAAGAAAATAGACAGAATGATTAATCTGCCACTACTTAATGTTCATTAAATGGACGGTCTCATTTCCTAAACCTTAGACAACACTAAAGAGTTCAAGATAAGAACTCAAGGTAGTGAATAAGGATTTATGTGTGGATCTGAAGTGAAGCATTAGATAAAAAGGATGAGCACACAAGTGGATAAAGACGGCTTCAAGTAGAGGATAACAGACCATGCAACTCTGACCAAAAAGGCATAAAGAGTGTTAGAGAAATGGAGGGTGAACACAGAGAGGGAAATGTGGAGGGCAGGAAAGTGTGAGATGAGAGAGGGTTTTTTGGGATTTGACCAGCACTTGGTTTTTAGGAGCTATATCTTGAGGGTATGGTATTGTTTGTTCTATGACAGGGTTATTACTCTGCCACGTGTGGTAAACAGCAACCGCTTTATGAAAGCCAGAGGCAGGGCCACCAGTGCGGTAAAAGCCAACATCCTTTGTTGTCATAAAGCATTTTTGTTCTTCACAGAATACTCGCATTGAGTTGATGACATATGGCAACAGTTTCGTTTCAGAAGACTTTTGCGATTAAATTGTTGTTTTTCCTATGCGTACAGCACTGTTTTCTTCATCTCGTAGTGAAAGAATTGGGCAACTACAGCAGAAGCAGCTGTTTGAGAGTCGTACGTGACTTGTTTCAACAGACATGGTTAAAGCAGAAACAGATCGACAGAAATCAATCACGTAACTTGACCAGGTGTGCCTTTAACTGCAAGAGTTAGTGATTAAATAAAGCCTAATGGTCTTAAGTGAACCGCGTCCTGAGAGCTCAATGAGGGCCACATGCACTGCTAGCCGCTGCTCTGACAGATGCCAGGGGCCAAGCACAGGGGAGGGTACTAATTACCGGACAGCTGCCCAGCAGACCCTCACCCTGCCCTGGGGACAACCAGTCGACTCTCTCTACCCTCCATCGTCCTCCAAGCTCACTAGTGAGACTTGGTCCAGTTGTCACTTTCAGACTTTTCAGCAAACAAACAGCAAATGCTATGAATACAACTAACAATAACAGCATAGTAGAGTAGTGTCCACGAAGCGAAGTTCCAAGTTGTGTCATTCGGTTACCTTAGTTAGCTTCAGGGTTGGGGTCAATTACATTTTTCAATTCCTATTACGTCTTCAATTATCCCTTTTCAATTAGAACTCCATTACAATTGACCAACATTGTTTTTCTCCAATTACAATTGCAGTTACAAGTCCATTACAATTACATTCTCAGTTACTAAAGTTAAATTACAATTCATCACAATTACTGAGCCTGGAATAAATAACAATCTAACCGTCCTCTTGTGTTAGCTTTCTGTTAGCATCTCTTATAATGGGTCAGTTTTGACCCATGTCTTAAATCAGCTGTAAAATACACTAAAACATATTTATCATTAAATTTGTTTGTCATCTCTTGGTTACCTTGTTAGGCTTCCTAATCAATTAAAATATTGACATTAATATTTGTGTTGTGGGTGTCTTGAGCCTTTTTATTGTGTCAGTATAGCCCTAGATTTATATATATTTTTTAGTAATAGTAATGTTTTTTTGTATTATTTTGGTAAAATGATCCCCAACTTTCACTGACAGGTACCGGGAAAAGTTAATATGAAACATATTTTATTTATTGTTAACTACGTATGTGTAAGCCCCCTTGTATGGCGTTTTATACCAAGTCATTGATTTTTACATCATTGTTATTATATTATTATTATTATCAGAATAAACACTTGCATATTGGTCTTCACCATACCCACAGAGATGCCTTCCATAAGGAAAAAACATGAGTAAAATTACTTTTTTTTTTCTGACATTTTTCTTTGTTTTGATGAAAGGGTTTCACTTACACACACAAAATAACACAAACAAGTAAATAGAAGCCAATTTAATTATGCATCTTAGTAACAGGTTCAAAATACAAATGATTAATATTAGAGTAAGGCGTTGCACAAAAAAACCTAAGAAACTAAACAATGATTGAACTTAAATAGAATAGCTGCAGCTTTAAGACTTGAAGACGGGAGTAGAAACTTTTCTTTTGTCATTAATACGAATTAATAATAATACTATCAAGTTTAGTATGCTAATGATATCAGTGCTTTTGTTGTTTTTTTTTTGTTTTTTAACTTAACCAATTAGGCACACCCTGGCTGTATGGCGCCCTTAGCATTTGCCTATATTGCCTATAATAACGGGTCGGCCCTGTGTGAGGCATAGAACTGTAACATGATTCCACAGGTTTGTGTTTCATTAAATTGTAATTAACAGAGAGAAAAAATAATTCTAAAAATAGTAATTGACTGTTTTTATACAATTTTATACAATTTCCATGTCAATTATGATTACAACAGCAACAGATATTTTCCAATTGCAATCATAGTTATAATTATGTCATAATTGTAATTAATCACTTACGCGATTACAATTGTAATTGACCCCAAATCAGGTTAGCTTAGCTAACTAAAATAACTTTACATCAGTTTGTGCAAACATGTCTATTGCATTTGCAATCGTTTTAGTTTATCACTACTTTTATATTCACACA